>NC_141021.1:43232500-43252500 GCF_052040795.2 Danio rerio | reverse complement strand
AATCAAACTAACATTTATAAAACCCTACTATTATCATTATTAAAATATTTTAAAGACCTAGAACTATAGAGTTGTATTTGTCAACAGTAGTTAGTGCACGGTAAACTAAAACAATGTATTTTTACTGACGTTACCAAGGGTTAATAAATGTTATAAAATATATATCTCAGGCTTTATATAATAACAATATAGAACATGTGCAGAAAACTAATAATTACTACCACTGTTAACAAATAAAACTATATTATAATACTTTTACAAATGTTTTAATATATAAAAATTATTACCTTTGGAGAAGATCATAAAAGAGCCAAATATTGTTGATCCAAGCACAATGCTTGGATCAACAATATTTTTATAAGATTTTATAAAAATGTAAAATGGTACTAAAGTAGAAAAGTCTAGATATATTTATACCACAGTCTTATATCATTATATACCACAGTCAATATCTTTCAACTGATTAAATCTAACAGTTTTCATTTTAACAGATTTAGATTGGTCCTTAAAAACCTGACAAATTAAATAAAATCAAAAGGTTACAAACTGTTAATGATAAAGTTCATTGTGGTTTTTTAGTGTTTAAGAACTGTCTACTGAAAGATTACTCTACAAAAATAAACTGTAAAATACAACACACATCCAATTTTCAAAAAATATACTTTCTTAATTGGCATTGATGGATCAATGAGTAACTTTAACCATCAATGGAAACATTTAATTCCACTAAAAATTCGTAACACAATTCTCAACTAAAAGATTACTCTACAAAATAAACCAAATACCAAATGCATCCACATTTTCTAGTACCATACTCCAATGATGAACTTTTAACATCCATGGAAACATTTAATTCCACAAAAATATTGATTATATTATATATAAACATATATTGTTATTATTGAAATACAAAATAATATTGTTATTATTATTATTATTATATTATTTTATTTCATCTACACATCCAATATTTTAGTAACATTCTACTGAGAGAAATAAAAGGGTGAGCCAAAGAGGGATTCAAGTATTTCAATTCTAATTAATTAATGAAAAGCACTTGAAGCTACTTTAAACCAGCATTTGTTTTCACTGTCTGACCTACACACACAAACATACATTTACCCATTACAAAACACATGCAGAAAAGAGAAGAGAAAAAAAGATGATGACAAGATTGAAAAACTGACAAAATTTAGAAGATTGACAGAGCGACAGGTACAAACAGAGACAAAGCGCAGAACATACAATTGAGAAGCACCACCACAACACAGCAGAGATAGTCAGGCGTAACAGACAGAGAATAAAGAGCGAGTGGGAGTGGCCTGTGAGCACTCGGGGTGGGCGGGGCAAGAAACTTGCGTGACAAACAGAGTGAAAAACAAGCGTCTCCAGGCTGGGCTGCTCTCCTCTGGGCAACGCATTAATACCACCGCCTTTCATCTTTCCTGTCGCTTTCTGTTAACCCAGTCCTGCCTCCACTCCCCACATCCATCTTTAATCAGCACTCCCCAAACAGGCTCACCAATTACCACAGGCATGAGCAATCCATCCCCAAGAAGCAGAGATGGAGGGATGACTGGGCTACCCTTCATATATTATACTGATTCACCATCAGGCCGGCTAATACAGTGAGGTAATGTCGTTTTTCTGTCCTTTTGAATAAAGTTGCCCATTAGTTTTAAACTTGGCGATTGAAAGAGGATCCCTCCTGACATCCAAGTGCTCCCCCCCTTTTTCTTCTTCTCACAAAAAAAAAAAAAAAGATGTTACGTATTAGTCAATACAGATGGTTTTCTAAGCCTGTGTAGTTGCTAACCAATGTATCTGTGTATAGACATAATATAATAATCTGCCTTTAAAAATAGAGAAAAAGAAAATCAGTTTTTGAGGGTGCCAGATGGAGATACACATGTTGAAACTCAAAAAAAATATTTAGGACTTACAAATAAGTATGTATTCTGATTGCTTATGAATTTCCAATCATTTGGATAACATACTTATAACATAATTGAACTAACAAACTTCACGTGATTGATATATGTAATAATTTCAATGAATCCAATGTGTTGTAAATGCTTCATATTAATTAATCTATTGTGTGGGTTATGGATCTCATAGAATTTAACTAATTGGATCTTAGCTTTTAGACCATGCACTCTAAGAAATAAAGGTACGCGAACTGTCACTGGGGTGGTACCTTTTCAAAAGATACACGTTTGTACTTTAAGGATACATAATGGTACCTTAAAAGTATGTTAGTATCTAAAGATTTTAAGAGGAACACTTTACTTTTTTAAGAGGAACACTGTACTTTTTAGGTTCTAATATGTACTCTTGAGGTATTAATATGGACCTTTTAGTTACAAATTTGTTCCTTTTGAAAAGGTACCACCCCAGTGAAAGCTCACGTGCCTTTATTTCTGAGAGTGCTCATGTCTTTTAACTGATTAATAGAATTTATTTTTTATTTTATATTTATTTTAACAGATTAAGATGGTTTAGATTTAGATTAAAAAAACTGACAAATTAAGCAAATCAAAAGTTATAATCAGTTAATGATCAAGATCATTGTGATTCTTTATTTGAATGTGAAATCTTTCCATTGTACCATAGATTCTTTTTTGGTTTACAAAAAAGCTTTCTTTTAAGAACCGTCTATTAAAAGATTACACTACAAAAATACATTGTAAAATACCACACACATCCAATTTCTAAAAATGTAGTTTCTTAATTGGCATTGATGGATCGATAAGGAACTTTGAACATTCATTCCTATCAACACTCTTTACACAATTCTCAACTGAAAGATAACTCTACAAAATAAACTAAATACCACATAAATCCAGATTTTCTGGAGGAACTTTTAACATCCATAAAAACATTTCATTCTACATAAAATATATATTTTCAGTGGGGAAATGGGCTATTTTTATTCTAAATGTTCTTCACATGATGAATTAAAAATATAGCTGCTTGATGAACTTTTCACTAAAAATTCAAACAAGCTTCTTATAGTATTATCGGAAAAAACAACTTTATTTTAGGAGTGTAATTTACACGTCCAACATGACAATATATTGTTCCAAACAACTTAAATGTCAATAAAAATCTCTTTGTTCAACTTCACAATAAATTGTGTGGAGTACAGAGCCGCATCAATCTTCCCCCAGTATATTAAGTAAACCAATCTCATAGAATTTAACTAGATTTGGCTTTTTCTACAGCTAGACATATTTATACCATATTATATGTTCAACTGATTAAATGTAATAGTATTCATGTTACCAATTTTAGATTGGTTCTAAGGAATCTGACAACAAACATAAAAAAAAACTGATAAATTAAATACAATCAAAAGGTTACAAACTTTTACTGATAAAGTTCATTGTGATTTTTTAGTGTTTAAGAACTGTCTACTAAAAGATTACTCTACAAAAATAAACTGTAAAATACAACACACATCCAATTTCCAAAAATATACTTTCTTAATTGGCATTATTGGATCAATGACAAACCTTTAACTTAATTGGAAACATTTTATCCACTAAACTCTCTTTACACAATTCTCAACTGAAAGATTACTCTACAAAATAAACTACATCCCACATACATCCACATTTTCTAGTAATATACTTCAATAAGTAATGTTTTACATCTATGAAAACAGTGGAGAAATTAGCTATTTTCATTATAAATGTTCTTCACACTATGAATTTAAAATATGGTTTTTGCTTGATGAACTTTTCACTAGGAATTCAAACAAGTTTCTTATAGTGTCATTTGGAAAACCACCTTTATATTTTAAGAGTGTAATTTACATGTCCAACATGGGAATATATTGTTTCAAACAACTACAAATATTAATAAAAACCTCTTTGTTCAACTTCACATATAACATTTTCAACATCAAATGTGGTCAGAGCAGAGATCACGGTACTAAAATAAAATTTTAAATGTGAAAAACATTTCATGAATGTGATCAACAGTGAATTTCTAATAAAATATACATTGACAGATGTTTTATTTTTAAGTTTCTTTAGAATCCAAAATTGCCTATGACCTTACTTGCTTACGGGAGTCTTAACATTGCACATTCTTTGTGTCCTCTTTCTCCTATTTCTTTCTCACGCAATCCCTTCATCCAGCAACAACAGTTCAGTAAAGCGTGCACTGCATCTCCCCATGTAACAACCAGTTAATTGTCAGATTAAATAAACTCAGTCAAGGAGATGAAGTCAAGAAATCAGAACCTGGGCTTGGGATGATAAACCAGACATGTAAAATGACAACACAAACACAAAACCAGTCTTAAAACAAGTCAGCCTTCAAATGAATAAGGCAAGGATTGTACATTCATTTTTTTACTACTTGTGTGGATCTGAATGAAAGGAAAATAAATAATAACTGTTAACTTACAATTATGTAAGCATAAAAACTATGAAGTAAAATGCAAATCCTTTCATAAAACTTAGAAAATAAGTATTCAATTCAAGCAGTTCTGTTTAATTTTTGTTGCCTGAATTCTTTCTTAATACAAGCTGTGATGCGAAATGGCATTAACTAGCAAATCCGTAAAGAGATCTAATTGTAAGTAAGCATATTATTTCAGTTAAAAGCCTACTGCTAAATCCTTTTAACCCATGCACGTTTTTTCCATGTTACAAAGGGGTTTGTTTTCTTATGCATTTACATTTCTAGTTTTCAAAACATTTCTGCAGTGTTTTGGAAATAAAAATGTACTGCAAACCTGACCAAGGTCAAAATGTTATGTAAAACCAAAACTACATGATACATTCCGACTTCTAGCTTCATTGAAAATGTTACGCTTTCAATGAAATCAATCAAATAAGCCAGGCTACACGGTTCAGCTTTTGTTACATTTCTCTCTGTCTCTCTCTCTCTTTTATTCGAGGTTGAAAGATTAAGCTGTGGAATTTTTAGTTTGATCCGAACTGCGCTTAAAAAGCTCACATTTTCACCTCCTCGCGGGCTGCATGACGAGCTGGGGTTGACAGGGGGCAACATAGCATGAAGAGGTTAAACAAACAGACATTCTTCATTAAAAACCTCCAGCTGATAAAGAAGATAAACTGACGTTTTAGGCCAAGCTGAAAAATAAATAGATAAAATCCTGCACTAACGAGGCTATTATGTTGTTCTTCTAGAAAATTCTCAGTGCTGTAAACCGGTACAAACAATCTGTCCAACTGAACAAAAAACTCGAACACTACGTAACTGCATTCAGAGAGGTTTATAGAGGATTTTAGAGAATGTGTGAAGTTGGTTCAAAGTTCTTTCTTTCAAATCTAATTTAGTTTGATTATTTAATTTGTACTGCAAATCATTTTTCCAGAGAAAATTAGAAAACAATTTCAGGAGGTATGGGTTTGAATAAAGAATAACTCAAACCCATGAAGAATAAGTAAAGAATAACTTACAACTGATGACATTTCTTCTAAAATTACTGCATAAAAAAACAAGAGTTCGATAAAAAGAGATGTCATGTTTTCAAACATGTTTGTAGTCATTATATACATATTCAATCAACACAATGCCAATATTATTAGCTAGTAGGTTAGTTTATTTAAAGTTGCAATCAGAATTATTAAACCCCTTGAATTATTAGTCCCTTGTTTATTTTTTCCCTAATTTCTGTTTAATGGAGAGAAGATTTCTGAACATAATAGTTTTAATAACTCATTTCTAATAACTGACTTATTTTATCTTTGCCATGAAGACAGTAAATAATATTTTAACTATTAACTAGGCAGATTTGGGTAATTAGGTTAATAAAGTTATTGTATATAAAGATGGTTTGTTCTGGAGAACATTAAAAAATATAGCTTAAAGGGGATAATAATTTTGACCTCAAAATGTTTTTAAAAAAATTAATAACTGCTTTTATTCTCTAGCCGAAATAAAACAACTAAGACTTTCTTCAGACGAAAAAACTATGATCAGACATACTCTGAAAATTTCCTTGCTTTGTTAAACATAACTTGGGAAATATTTTAAAAATAAACAGATTTTCAAAGGGGGGTTAACAACTCTGATTGCAACTGAATATAGCACATTATTTACAACACATGTTGCCTACAGTGCTGAACACATCAATACTACTTGAAATAACAAGTCATACAACACATACATAACAACTCAAACATAAGACAAACCCCTTAACATTAAAAAGGCTCAAATGTTAAAGAACAAAGATGCCGTATCAGAAGGTTTTTAAACACAGATAAAGTTGGAGCATGTCTATTGTGAGGTGGAAGCTTGTTCCAGTATTTTGGGGCGATAACAACAAAAGCCTGATCCCCACTTAGCTTACACCGGGATCTTGATTCAGAAAGAAAAAACTGAATCAGATGACCTTATTGACTTGCCAGGATTACATACATGTAGGGGATCTGCTAAATAAGGAGGTGCCAGATCGTTTAAGGATTTATAAACAAATAATTATCGTTTAAAATCAATCCATGTCCTGACAGGCAGCCAGCCCAGAGAGGAAAGAACTGGGCATTTTTGACTGTTACATATTGTAACTTCAGAAGAGTTAAGAAAGAATTGGAAAAACCCAAACTTTTAGTTTAAAATAAACATTTTGTTATTTCATTTAGATAATTTTCTGAATATGTGTGATAATCACATGAGGTAATCTGCCACGTTTTTTAACTGTGCAGAGTTGTAGCTGCTTTACTGGGCCTACTAAGCTACTGTATTTCAATACTTCTCATTTTGGTGGTACTTGGAAAGACAATTTTTTTCTGAGGTGGTACTTGATAAAAAAAGTTTGAGAATCACTGCTATAGATCATTTGGAGGGATGTAAACAAAAACAATGGTCCCAATGCATTTTCTTTTTTACATTTTTAATTTCTTTGGCTTCCGAGAATCTAAAAAGAGCTGCATAAATAATGTTATGTTTATTTTTACTATATATAATATTATGATAGCTTTTTTAAAATTAAGCTATTATTGAACTGCCTTTTGTTACAGTTATAAAATAGTTTGATAAGCAAAAAATATTCATAGAACAATGACATGACCACATTGAAATGGTCTATATAATAAAATCTGACCTTTATAGAATATATTGTTAACATTATACTCAAACCTATAGCAAGGGCCAGACGAATCTGCGGACGTTTTTTTGCTATTTCTGCTGAGAATTTTGATAAAAACTGCGGATTTCTACGGAACTATTTTGGGATTATCATAACTAAAACTTTAATATGTGAAATAAAAAGTAATACATTTTTAATTTCTATTTAGTGTTTAAACTGCCAATCATTAGATTCACTTTATTTGGTAAACAAAGCAAGTCTGTCATATAATCTCTACTAAAAGACAGAAAATATTACTGTACAAACTGCATTGTACATAAATAAGATGAACATTTTCAGATTAGTCAACAATATTTTTATAAAATAATTTAAAAAAAACTAAATAAATTTAGATTTACACACATTTACTCAAGTAAATAAACAGAATTAATGATGGGATAAAAATTTGCAGAAATCTGCAAAATTCTGCACGTACAGATTCCATGTGGGCCTACCCATAGTTATAACTCCAGCAAAGCCAGAAGATTTTACATTTTGAAAAAAACCCTGAAAAAAGGAACTTTTTTTTTTGGGAACTTTTTTCATAGCTAATAAACACTTTTTTAATTCATAGCTAAAATGAATAAAAGTATTCAGATGGACTATATGTTCTTTTACAAACAAAGCAAAAGCATCATAAAGGTTTGTATAGTAACTAATATGATGCATAATCCAAATTAATGCCAAAATATGTTATAGTTTTACAAAAATATATGTTCAACAGTTTAATTTTCATGCAGTTTTCATTTACCTGGTTCTTTCCAAACCCTTTGTTTCAGAAAATGGTTAACTGTTAGCCATAGAACACAGCAAAACTTTAGCACAACCTCCGCCCATATATCAAGTCCAATTTCACGGTGACGACTCAATCTAGGTTCAGACCGCAGAGACCATGAGGGCGTTCGGCCTGACCGCACCACTAAAGAGTCACAGCAGATGCCTGGACCGAAAACGTGTCTGATGTCAATGCAGAGTTTAATGGGTCAAATGAAGGGTCCTCGAAACAGAAGCATAGCAGAGCCAGTCCGAACCCAGCTACTGTCTTTTAGGAAACAACAAGCAGTCTTTAACAATCATACAAAAGTCATGACTGACTGAACTTTTGAACACAAAAACCATGTTGCCATCCATCAGTTCAACCGGCTGTACAGACCAACATTCCTTCAACAACAACTGCTAAACTTGGTTCAAACTGCTGGTGAAAAGTCATCTTTAAATCTTCAAAAACAACAACAACAAAAACAACAACAACAACAACATATTAATAACAATAATCATTTTAATCTAAACATTTGCTCTGCAAAAAACTTTTTCCAAATCTATTTCAGAATTGTTTAAAATATTATCCAAAATATCATTGTTTATAATTTTTGTCATGTATTTTATTAATTTATTCAAACATAGAATTGTACAGAGTTACGTGCATATGCATTACATTAGTCAGTACTGAAGCCAAATCTTAAGCTAATTTAACAAAATATTTTACAATAATGGTCCAAAAATTAGTAACCCAAATTTACGTGTTGGTGAAATAAATAAATTATAAATATATATATATATATATATATATATATATATATATATATATATATATATATATATATATATATATATATATATATATATATATATATATATATATATAAATATACATATATATAAATATATATAAATATACATATATATATATATATATATATATATATATATATATATATATATATATATATAAATATACATATATATATAATTATTATACAATATATACAATATATATATACAATATATATATATATATATATATATTTTTAAGAACAAATTTAAAGAAAAACAAAAGATATTTATTTATTATTATTATTATTTTAATAAATATATCTGTTTAATAAATCTGTTTTGTTTAATTGCACCGAAATACATTACCTTTATTCACTGAGAAATTGATAAAAATATTAATTTTCAAAATACAGTGTACAATTTATGCTAAGCACTGTACATCTCCAACACATTACCAAGTTTTTAATTAATTAATTTTATTTTCCCAAAGTCAAAATATAAAAATATGATTTTCCAATATATAAAATTGACAAAATGCTTATTGATATTTGGGAGAAGGCTTTTATCACTTGATGAATTTTGTTAATGTTAAAATGTTTGGTAAACATTATTGAACAAATAAAAAGAGTCTTTTCAACTATTTTATGTGTTTTTACTTTTCTTTATTATAAACACACTTATTTAGGATTACATTATAAATGTAAACTAATCTGAGTTTCAAAAACTGAAAAATCTCTATCAAGCCAACAGACAACACTCTTTAAATGGCTGTGCTGAAAAAATTAAGGAAACAATGCACATTTTCCCACATGCAAGAGCTTTTAATATTAATTTGCGAGTTTCTGAACCCACACGCACACATCATGCCACACGTTAAACAAAGCCTTTACAGCCTAGGGTGTGTTACGCACTAGTAAGCAGAGTAACATAAACGTCTGGATGGTTCTGCATTCTTTTAGCATATTTGTTCTCTCTTTGATAATTTTGCTTATGAGGAATGTCTGCAATACAGACTTATTATTTACATCTTAAGATGCCTGAACATACACTTCTGCTAATTTGCCTATTATAATAATGTCAAAGTGAGTTACACATCTTTTACTTGCATTACTGTAACCACACCAACAGATGGGGCTTCATAGTCACACCACATGCCTCCTCTTTTAACGCCAAGATCGATGTGACACGTACAGTAGGTTACCTGTGCCTTGCAAAATTTCAAAAATGTATTCGTATTTATACATAATTATATATACTATATATAATTCGCTTCAATTTGCAACTGAAATGAACAACAGATGTACTAAAATTATCAACTTTTATACTTCTCAGTGAACCCCTATCAACTTTATTTAAGGCTGTAAATAAGTTTACAATTACCTCTGCAGGGTCACTTGCACAATGCTATTATCTCCTCAAAAACGTTTACCACAGAGCATGATTTGTAAACGTATATTCTGTACCGTTTTCATAACATATTTGTCTTCATATCTGTAATTTCCCGTCAAGTCGTTCGTTTTCGCACCTAGTGCGCTTGAGATGAGGAGCGTTCGAAGCCAAGTCCTGTGAAACACCGTTTGACAAAATCACTTAAAGTTAAATAATTGAAAGCATTGCTAGTTTAGCTGATAGGGTACATTTATATCGTTCTGTCTGTCAGTTACGTTTTAGATTAAATAAAGTGTAGTTATTTTGTAATCATGGCAAATAAATAACCTTTATGCGCACTCAAGACACCTGATTTCCAAACTGCCGCGATACGAAATAAATGGTCGAAGGAGGTTTTCGCAGCGGTGCCATAGATTAATTTAGCCAATACTCCCACGAAAAACGTTCATTGAGCATTTCTTTATAGAAACATATTATATTTTCTATTTTTCCATTTTTAATAATCATTTGACCAATGGCCTAATAGTTCTATTCGTGTTAAATAGTTTTCATGGAACCATACATAAAGAATCTTTTGTTTAAGTATGCTCTCTAAAACGTTTCCATATTTATTTCTGAGAAAACTTTGCCCACTGGATATTTCACTTTGAAACTGTTGCGAGAAAAAAAGTAATATGCGTTTTTTCCATGGGCCTGGATTGATAAATGCAGAAGAATAATTGCACAAATGAAACTTTAAATTTTGGGGCTGAAATAAGATACAGACATAATATCTTGATTGGATTACTAGACTAGGCCTTTAGCCTATATTGCAGCGCCATCAGTCTCTGTTTTCAGAAGCAAATGAGTGACAGGTTGGATGCAGAACTTAACTGAACTAGGTCATATATGCTAATCTAATCTAAGTCTTTTAATATTCGTATACGGCCATGATGAGAGCTTATGCCATCACAACAGGATAATGCACAAGGATCTTAACAAACAAGCAAATCCATACTTTTTTTTTCCTTTTGATACTTGGTTAGTTTATTTGCTCAGATTTCCTTTCTTGGTCCAATCCCTAGAAGGAAATATGGTTGCTTGGACCATGTGGTAAAACAAATCTTTCGAAGCTTATTTAGAGAAAACTGACATCATGTGAACATAGAGATATAGGTAATGGGAGGGATGATCCATGTGATGGGAAAGAAATGTGACATATAGTGAAAGACAACGGGGGGCAAAGGGTAGTTAAATAAATGGAAGAAAGGTAATGTGCGTTGAGAGAGAAAAAAGAAAAGAAAGAAAAGAGAGAGAGCGCGCATTAAAGGTTTCAATACTGGTCACCAGTGTGAAAAGGCCATGCCAGTCTGGATAAGGATCAGTGGGGTTACATGCCCATGAGGCCAGTGCTGTCTGCCCTAGCATACAGGGGGTCGGACTTGGTGCCATATCAGGGAAAGTCCTGAAGTACACACAGTAATATGAGCTAAATAATCTCTGCCTCTCACTCACAAGATAAAGAAGAAAGAGTAGGAAAGTAGAGAAGAGAACTCCAGTCGATACATCAAAACCTCTGCGAGTGAGTTAGTGGGGATATCAGCCATGGTTTAAAAAGCAAACAGGCATTAATTTCCACAGAGAACAAACTAGACATCATTTTACCTGAAACAACGTATCACACATGATCGTTTTTTTTAAGCCTGTTCATATACAGTAAGTGACTTTGATTTTGCCTTTGTTGTCTGCAAGAGACCATGCCAAGCACAGTTTGGCCAATATTGGCAAAAATACAAATCAGGCCCTTCTCTAAATAGGCCTACTAAAGGGAATTCTCTAAAATATTTACTTGAAAGAATATAATATAAAGAACATAGGCTAATATACAGGCCAAAAATTATTTATTTTAAATTGATTTATTTAATAATAAACAAAATAAATAAATAAATTTTCTATAATTTACTGGATCTTGACTGAAATTAAAAATATATCGATTAGCCATTATTAGCTACATGGTGTTAACAAGTACGACAACAATTTGTATTTTCTTTTTCTTTTCGTAAATTAATCAATCAGATAGTTCAAAACATAGCAACAGTTATGTAAACGGGTGGGCAGATAAGTCTGCGTTTTAAAAAAAAAACACTCGAATTGCATTTTGATAAAAATAAAACAATATTAGGCCTAATATTTATTTTTCATAAATAACAGTGGCCTAAAAATAAACAATATGCTTTAAATGACTACTGAAATTCCTGTTCTGTCTCATAACATTGTTCGTGAAATAATTTAACAAAGTTCTCAGTTTTACGCTATTTAACAATTTTAAACAGCGGAAAACAATTAGGATTTGATCTCACTAAATCAAGAACACTGAAGTAATATAATTTTGTTGAGGTTTTCATGTCAGAATAATCACGTATCTTTATTTTTTTAAAAAAATACACCCTTAAACATTTATTTCGTATAGACGATGCAAATAACATAATTCATGCATTTTAAATAGGCTAATGGCAATAATCTTTTTGTCCATTTCGGTCATTTATTTAACATTTCACCTTCAATGAAGAGAAAGAAAGAAAGAAAGAAAGAAAGAAAGAAAGAAAGAAAGAAAGAAAGAAAGAAAGAAAGAAAGAAAGAAAGAAAGAAAGAAAGAAAAAGAAAGCATATGCATGTAGCATATGCATTCAAACGAATAGGCCTATATATCAATAAACTTCGATTGGCAACGTTTTAGTATTTTAAACGGAGCAGCAACAACAAGAACAAAAACAGCACTGGAAGACATTCGCCAAATAGGAAAATGTCTTCTTATTAACATCATTCCAAAATAGTGAAAAATACAACCATATTTCTTTTAATATGCACATTAAAAATTACCATTTTATGTTATGTATGCCAAACGTTTTCTGTATTTCTCGTTTTAATGTTTTCCATGTATAAACACATTTAAATAACAGAATTTAACTTACAGTACATGACAGACTTTAAGTTTTCAATTTCACTCAAATCATTAATTAAAAGTACGGAAAATGATTACGATGAGTCGTCGCAAAAGCATTATCACTGTGATAACATTTAGATTTGCTTTAGGCTATTAAATAAGACGTTGGGCTATCTAAAAATATTTGTTGTCTGTTGTCGAAGTAATAACAATTACAAAGGTCAGATCACATCGTTTACATAAAAGTAAACAAACTAAATAAATTTAGATTTCTTTGTTTATTTTAAACTTGACCTACTTTCATATTTCCTCCGTATTTTATTTGGTATTGCTGTTCAAATTTATGAATATATTTGTTTATTGTATTAAAATGTTTTGTCGTAAACACATGGCTATCAAATCACGTTATACTAAAAGTAGGCTTTTTTAAATATCAAATGTAAGAATCATTTTACCCGTATGATATGGTTGATGTCCGTGATTTATATAGCTCCTAACAGAAATAAATGCTTTTAGATAATTTTTTTATTATACGTTAAGATTGATAAAATATAGGACCTAGATTTAATTAACGTTTTCATTCTGAATTACGAATTATTTGTAGGTTCTGTTTTTCCTATCTTGCGAGTTTAAAAAAAAATAGCTGAAATAAGTGTAAATTTGAACAGAAATCCAAATCCATGCATTTGTCCTAATAATGTAAAGACACACTCATGAACTTATTTATTTCAATTCACAACGTTTACGCTCGAATAAACAGCCTATTTTTCAATCGAATATCATGGGTCAGTAGGTAAACATATCTAATAAGGCTGATCTAAAAAGCTTAGTGTTTTACAGATCACGATTAGCTTAAAAAATCTGGAATGTTTTAGATGTGGTTTAAACACATTAACAGACGTATTTAATGCATTAACCCAGCACAACATATCCTGGGATACCCCGAAGAAGGCTGTCTCTTTGCCAAACAGTGGCGTTTGCTGTAACGTCGCTGTGATGTAGCGATCCATCCGACCAATAGACGGAGCAGCATCCGATTCTGCGAGATCCCCAGCTGACGCGATGCGCTCAACCACTATCTGTATTTTGATTTGCTCCCTAATTGACCCAAATAAAGCCCTCTGTGACAGGGGTTCCACCGACCCCGAGGCACGATCAAAAGCGAAGTCGAACTGGAGCCGGTAATAGCCTACCCTTTCGCGTGTAATCCCATTTGCTATTGTAGTCGTCCAATAGCAGAATGCCCTCCGCTTGTTAAGCGTTTGACTCGACTAGGATTTTTCTTTACTACAGCCCCGCTTCTTTCCGTACTGGCGCCGCGGACGCACAAAGGATAGCGATGGTGGGATATCCGGAAAGAAAGGATTGGTTACTTTTTGCTTAGAGGTATTCACGTATCACCCGACTATTTCTATAACTGGTATATTTGCTCAAGACATGCATGAAAAAAGCCAGCAACAGCACACTTCCACCACATCCAGGGGCTCGTCGTTTTTTATCGAGAATTTGCTTGGCTCTTGTAGGACAGAAAAGCCTGTCTGTCCAATAAAGGATAACGATGGCACGGAGAGAGCGAATGCTCTCAAGCGCTACCCGAACGCATATCGGAAAGAAATGTGCGTTCAAGCGTCCAGCGCGGGCTTCAAGACGGAGATCTCGCCGCTGGAGTGGAAAGGACGCGAAACCTCCAAGAGTAAGTTATGGGATAGACTCGTTCATTCAGTTCATATGGTTAAAATCAAATAGCATAATGCTTTGCTTTAAAACCTAAAGATTTTCTAAACAAAACAGTGATCTCCACATGGGTGACTAATTTAAAAGAGAGCACAAGCTTGAATTGGCTGCGCTTTTCATTAATGGAGCAGACTGACTTGCTCATTATTAGTTCCCAACTGAATAATTATTCTCCGTGTTACTGTACAGAAGCAATTACGCCACTGGCATGTCCACATTAGTTTTAAGCCTCATTAGGTAAAACCAACAAAAGCAGCCCGAATGTGTGGATCCGCTGAATTGCAATGAAAGACTTCCCAAACTCGTTAAAGGCTTAAGAGTGCAATTGGTTTGTCTGATTCGTTAACTCTGTAAAGCTGTGAAAGCCACAGGGAGAGATCCGGCTCCGCATATGGGGACACAATATTGCACATATGGGAGCAGGCCCAGATTATAGCCTACACAGAGGGTATATTTTTGATATGCTGCTGTACAGTACTGTCTAATCAAATAAAATATGCATTTCTTCTCAAACGCTTAAACATTCCATCTAACCATTATTCAGGTCCAAGAGAGGAAAGCCGCAATTCCAGTGAATATTCCCGCAGCGACAGAGACACCCCTTTGGCCTCTGAGCCTCTTGATGGAGTAGTGGACCGAAAAATGAGCGGTTGTGCGGTTGACGAGGGTGACGACGCTCGACAGCTCTTCGATGAGCGTTCGGGGCCAGACACTTCCGAACCCGGCTCAGCCCGAAAGAAAAAGACCCGAACTGTGTTCAGCAGAAGCCAGGTTTTCCAGCTAGAGTCCACATTCGACATGAAGAGATACCTCAGCAGCTCTGAGCGCGCGGGGCTCGCGGCCTCCCTGCACCTGACCGAGACCCAGGTGAAAATCTGGTTTCAAAACCGGCGAAACAAATGGAAAAGACAACTGGCCGCGGATTTAGAGGCTGTTAATTTTAACCACAACTCTCAGCGGATTGTACGGGTGCCGATCTTGTACCACGATAAAGCTACACCCATGTCGACACTCAGTTTTAACGGGTCTCAAGTCTCGCCACCATTAATGGGCTTTTCAAATTCAGTGAACTATCCATTGTCGTCCTTTGCTCATTCAGTGAATTTAATGACATCGCAGATGACAGGCCTTGTCTGATCTTTGGAGACTGGCTGAACTGACAATACAGGAGCCCAATGACAATAATCATATCGATTAATGATTTTGAATGGTGCAATAACTGATACACATATCCTGCTGGAAACCGCAGTAGGCCTACGGATGTCTGCTGCATCCAAAGACAAGAAAACACCTATTATCACAAGATCACACGAGATAGACATGTTTGTGTCAATTGCCACTGTAATGTCTATAATATATAATCTGTGCATGGCGCCTTCACTTATGTAAATAAAATGGCAACACATGCTTTGTGCAAATATATTTTATTAAGAACCACCGATTTATAAGTTTTGTCACTTTTCACACTATAAATTTAAATAAACAAATCACGTTAAATCAATGTGATTTTCCTGTAAATGCTGGTTTTCATGGTTTCTGAGATGTGTGAGCCTGTGTGTGCTTCGAGGTCAAGACTACGGAACAGCTGGGGTAAAAGATCATGTATTATGATTTATGAAATATATGTTTCCACTGGTGTCCAAATTAAACACACAATCAAAATATTACATTTAGATAATCCCACTTGTAAATTATGTAACTATTAGGCATAATCACAAACACGAGGCCTTCATATTTACAGTTCACATATTGAACAGAAAACGCAACATTAAATTAAATCATGTCCTGATTTAGGCTACATAAAGTATTTTAAAGAATATCCAAATTTAAACGAATAAAGCCAAAATACAATAGCTGACAAATCCCATGAAAAGTTAGCCTACTTGTAGGCACACGGCTAAAGCATATTCAGTAGCCTATTAGACAGTACAATAATAAGGCTTAATATGGATAATAAGATTAGACACTTTTGGGACGACATCATTCTATTGTATTAAGACCTGCAAACACTTATTACGGTTTATAAAGTGTTGAAATGTGCTATTTCGTTTTAAAACAGTCCCGAATAAGGAATTCTGGAATACGAAGCTTAAAAGACAATTAAAACTTAATCGTGGTGACCGGGGGCTCAATAAAATAATATTTATTACACATTATCGACCATGTATGCTTTCAATGTTCAAAACAATCATTAGCAAGCTAAATTATTAAAAAGCCACAGAAACTTAAAAATAACTAATCAAATGTATGCCTATATGAATCAGCTAATGAAAAAGTAGCAAAATAGTTAATTTCGTCTGCTAAAGTTCTGAAGAATCGTTTCAAAAACAACGTATTGCCACAAAATATTAACTAGGCTGTTATATGAAAAAGACAAACTTTGGTAAATCATCAGCACACAACCATAGGGGATTCCAAATAGGCTTACGTGCAAATAGAAAATGTAATTTACAGTAGCTATAATTAAATTTATAGGGAATTTAAGGGTCAATTAAAAATATTTGGTATAAGCAATTCAACATTATTTCATCTCCAATTGACACGCCACAACAAGGGTTATCAAACGAACTGGAGAAGGTCGCAAAATTGGCCTCCATGCTAAAATCAGAATTTATTTTCCATTTCTTAAAAGCACTCATTAAAAATAGTAGGCAGCACAGTGTAGTTCAAATATTAAAGTATGTGTGCCAGATGTCTGGATAGGTTTGATCTGAAGCTCCCACCCCCCTCTGCCATTGGCCGCCGTGCTGTCTGACTCTCATGACCAATAAACGATGGAGAATCGTGCTCTTCCGGTCAGTGGACTAACAGCCTAGGCAAACGCAGCAGCACTGCGCGTCGTGGAGCGATGGTGTTCGGAGAATCGAGACGCTAGTTTATGAAACGGGGGAAAAAGAGGCACAGACACGGACCCGCATCTAACGGAGAATATGAGCAAGGAGGACGCGTCATGTCGACCCGCTTCTTTGAAGTTCACCATTGACAATATCCTCAACTCCAAGACGAGCAGCAGAAACTTTGACAGCTGTCATTCAAGGGCATCGCTCGTGGTGTGTCGGGATGGCTGTCTTCATCACCCCGGAGAGAGCGAGGATCCATGTAAAGAAGGGTCAGATGCAAGATTGCATGGCATTGGTAAGATATTGTTTTTGATTTCGGCACAAAACTGCTATAATGTGGTATTTCCAACTGTGATATTTTTTTTTCGTGAACAAACATCAATAGCATCTGCCTGGATTTCAGATAAACTCAACAGAGAGGGGGATGCGACTGTGGACGCGCTCAAAGCCGTCGACATGCGCAGCGAGAGCGCGGACAGCTGCGACGACGCGCAGCAAAAGAACAACGGCAAGAAGAATAAACTGATGACGAAGAAGAAAACGCGCACTATATTTTCAAAAAGACAGATCTTCCAACTGGAATCTACGTTTGACATGAAGCGCTACCTGAGCAGCGCGGAGCGCGCGTGCTTGGCGAACTCCTTGCAGCTTACCGAGACTCAAGTCAAAATCTGGTTTCAGAATCGACGGAATAAATTAAAAAGACAACTGTCTACTGAACTTGAAGGACCGAACAGCGAGTTCGGTGATATTGGAAAGACGGTGCCGCTTCCAGCTTTATATAAAGAGAATAATCTGCTCGGAAGGTGCATGCTTCCAATGCCTTTACCAGTCGTGTATCCTGGAGGTAGCGCGCCTTACTTTTATTTCTCAAATGCCAGCAAGTATTTCAGCCTGTTTGATGGAGATATATGACTTAGTAAAGATCCTCTCACAGGGGACACCGTTTCCTTAGCTCTCATAACAAAATCGACAACACGACCCAACTCAAATTTTAATAAGCATTATCACCCTTTTGTGTGTTTTGCTGAGAACATCGTTGAGCTATCGGTCAGTAAAAAAGCTGGCTTGTATTTCTATGCAAAACTTATTTTATTTATTCTATGCTGTACAAAATTTTATATATAAAACAAGAACACATAGCATATTATACCCAGGCAACCCCGTCATACAGTGCATCACAGTGAGCAGCCATACTGGCAGAAATGCCACAGCCAATCATCCCGTCTTCACATGGAAGAAAGTTTTAACAGATGTTTTGCTGTTTACATTATTATTATTTTTTACATATCCGCTAAAGATTTTCGATGCATGCATTTGTATTTTTAAATGGCCCTCTTTTTTCAAAATGAGCAATTAAACCTATTTAAGTGAATGTATTGGTTATTTTACATCTAACGCATGTTTGTATGTTTATACCTTTTAGATTTTATCGTTTTAATTCCTTTTCAGCATAACCTGGCCGATTATTAGGCTACCAGTATTTACATCATTTATCGAGTGTCATTAAATATTCTGTTTTACACTTTCTTCAAACGAAACTTTTGTGTCTTGGCTTATTTTGTATTAACAACTTGTTGAATTAAATTAATTTAAAAACGCTATTCTGATGTTAAATCAGTTTTGGGATCAACAATCCCAAATCGGTCACACTCACGGATGCTGATTAAACACGTGAGTCGCATGTTTTTGAGGAATTATCTATGGAAAGCTAACAAAATCTCAGAGCAAAACAAAGCAAATTCCGATTACCGAGCCTATTATACTTGGACTAAATCTTGAGGTAACAGACTTCACAGGCGGTTTAGCATATTACACCCGAGGACATGTCCTCTTACAAAATGTAGTCCACTAATAAATAGGTATGTATTGCCTATTGCCGAACCGGAAACAAACTAAAAAAAAATCAACATATAAACATTCGTAAATAAGTTTTCCAAAACACTACAAACATGGTATTGTGCATGAAGGATGCTTTGACAGCGTTCATTATATATTTATTTATTTATTATATTGAACATATAGGCATACATCTATTTATGCATGTTTATATATATATATATATATATATATATATATATATATATATATATATATATATATATATATATATATATTTCATGAATACTAATATGCTTACATTTCTAACACGAAAAACCAACTTTTAAAACTTAAGACAAGAGCATTCCATTGTCCAAACTATTGAAACAATCGGCGTATGCATTAATGCGAAGATTATTCAAAACTGTGACGGTTTTCAAATAGACTGAAACACAAAAAGGTGCCTGCTGGCATTTAGGTCCTGCTCTTCAACTCTGCGATTCACAATTTCTTGACCTAAATTAATTCTTGAAGACGTGGCAAACGGGCAATCATGTCTTCTTTTCTAGCAGTTACTAAATAGCAAGGTTGTGTAAGTAATGAATACCTACACCTTAATACTTGTTCATCCGGA
>NC_141021.1:41205000-41292500 GCF_052040795.2 Danio rerio | reverse complement strand
TGGATGAGGCTATATTTTAAAAGGGCACGCTCATTTCATTGATAATCTTTAGTTCTGATCAATATTATAAAACAGTGTAGATGGGCAAAAAATAGAGCAAGATGTTTTCCATAAACACACGTTTGCCCTTGTGAGCGTTCTTCAAAAAACTTCAGAGCAATTAACTTTTATGGTGTCATTTAAGCACAGAGGATCTTGTGAATAAAATATGATGTAAAATTGTATTTGTGAGATGAATAATGAAACAGGAGAACTAACATCGGCCCTGACTTGCAGAGGTGTCTGCGGTGTAACAGCAGCTCTTTGTAATCATATATTTCCATACATCTTGTTGATCTAATATTTGCCTCACTTTGACCATCTGAACCAGATAGGAAACGAGCGACAAGACAATGACATTCATGTTCGCCAATACTGCTGATTTCAAGCAATACACACAAGCTAAAGGTTTTACACATCTCACATCATATGCAGCTTTCCAAATGAGAAGTTTTTATTTACAGAAATGCATGAACAGAAAAAAAAAAATCATCACTTTTCCTCATTATAATTCAGTGGCTGACAAGATGAGCTATCTCTGCTCCGCCGACATTAGTTTCAGTGTTGGGAATGGCTGGTTTACCCGTCATATATTTGTGTCTGTATTGATGGACTGATATTTGTTGTTTGACATATTGATGACAAGATGTCTCTGAAAGAGTATATAATATTGTTTACAAATCACTAAATAACAGACACAAAAAACAGACATTAGACAAACACATCTACTTGCATATTAAACTATGATTGCACTGTTATAAAAATACACCGGTAAAGCTTAAAAATTAGAGATGCACAATATATCGACAGGCATATTGATATCTTTAAGCCGATAGATTATGTAATTGTAAAGAACTGCTTGCCTCGCACATGCGTGGGTCGAACTTTTACAAACTTGACAAATTTATGCCGCATTTTCTACAGTAATACTAACTGTATTTAGCTTGTATTCGCTTGTATGGTGGCTCTAAACTGTCAAAACATCTCTTAAAACACTTTTTTGGACATTACATATTCATACGTTTCCCAGAGATGGGTTGCAGCTGGATGGGAATTAGCTGCGTAAAACATGTGCTGGAAAGGTTGGCGGTTCATTCCGCTGTGGCGACCCTGGATTAATAAAGGAGCTAAGGAAGAAGGAAATGAATGAATGACATATGTGTATACATGTACATTACTGTAACACGTTTTATTCACAAGCATTTGAGCTGGTATTAGTTCTTAATTCTGTCATTTTCATTTTATTAAAAAAAGTGTTTGTTAACCAAATCCCATTTTGTTATTTAACCTTTTAACGTATTTTTATGTAACAGTCAAGTTGCATGTTCATTTGCTGCGTGACGAAAAGGAAATAATTTATTTTTGGCATGTTAATTTATGTAAAATCATGAATATAGGTCTATATAATCACCTTGCAATTTTAAAGTGATTGCTTTTACTTTGAGTAAGCTATTTACTTCATAAGATTAGTTACAACTTTTATGTTTAGTTAAGTTTATGTTAATTTTTTTTATCAATTTTTGAAATATTTATATTTATCAGCTATAGAGTGTTAGTTATTGGCCTCAAAATCTTAAGAGTTATCGGTTATTGATATCGGTAAAAAAAAAAATTATATCGGTGCATCCCTATTAAGTATAAAGCAATTCTATTTTTAAAGTTTTTTTAAAGATATTGATCTTAACTAAATAAAATAAATACATATCAAACATGATACAGTTTTTTATTTGCATCTCAATGTATTAAATTATTAGGTAAACAAACAGCACATTAATGCAAAACCATTAAGACAGCTTTTAAAAGCCAAACAATGTGTGCTCCGAATTAAAATGCTAGGCTCATTTTTGATTCCTTTAGTCCGCTGATGCTTATCAAACTTCTGAATGTCCTCTCGTGCCCTCTCCTGGAGCCTGGAGGAACAGACTCTCATCTAATACGAAAACCTTATTCCAAACCATGGGTGATGTGCTCTTATTGCAGAAAAGGCTGTGGGTATTACGACAGGTAAAGAGTGTGTGAATAAGTCTCTGTGGACATGTAAGGTTTGCTTCTGTCACCACCATGACTGGAGAGAGGCCTTCACCACTGCGTCTCCACTTATTAGGAGACGCAGACACCTGACCTGCTAGAGAAAGGTTACATCCACCTCAGCATGTAAACTGCATGAAGGCATGTCTAATGTAGATTGTGCACTCACATTCAATCACATTCATGCATACTAAGATGAACCCATGAATATATATATATATATACACTCAATAATCCTGGCTGCTTAACAGCTCACTGCAGACACAATTCAAATTCTGCAACTTGATTTAAATTGTAAAATTAAGATTCAACCAAATTCAATTAAATCCAAAGAAGATACGTTCACATATAAAAAAAAAATTAACAAATTTTGGGGTTTTAAATAATTGAGGCAAAATAAACATCATGACAAAATAAATGATAATACGGCTTCATAATAAGGTTTACGATAGGGTTTCATTAGTTAATGTATTTACTAACATGAACTAATTAAAAACAATTCTTGTATAACATTTATTAATCAAAGTCCAAAATTAATTAATGCATTATTAACATCCAATGTATTTGTATTAAATGCAATGTTCATTGTTTGTTTGTGTTAGTAAATACATAAAAAGTATTATAATTATACATTAATAATAATCAATAATTATACATCAATAATTATACATTTATTCTATTTTCTGTCCTTTTTTACGTCACTAATCAAATAAATACAGTAAATTTGTGATCTCTAGCCATATTTTATTTGTAAGCAAGAAAGCAAGTAGGTAAACAAGCAACTAAACAAACAAGGGAATTAATTCAATAATTTACTGCTGAACTAAAGGATGCTCTTTGTAACTAGATGTTCTGAGTTTCTATTCTATTCTATTCTATTCTATTCTATTCTATTCTATTCTATTCTATTCTATTCTATTCTATTATATTATATTATACTATATTCTATCCTATTCTATTCTATAAATTAATTATGCATAATATTGCTTTCACAGGCATGCACATTTTTTTTCCTTCAACTGTTATTTTTTTTAAAAGCACACATTGTCTTTTCTGTCTATTGAAAAATAACAACATTGTGTTACTAAATAGAAGCAAAACATGTTAAAAAGCACTACTGATCTATTAACAAAACAAATGATTATCTTTATAATGTAATTAATGGCAGTATTTATTTGGAGACACATAAAACTTGTAATAAAGAATACAACACTGATTTTGCAATTTATTAAAATACAGTGATGTGTCGGCGCCAATAGCCTAGTGGTTAGTGCATCGACACATAGCACCGAGATGCTCAAGTGACCAGAGTTTGATTCTTGGTTTGAGGTCCTTAGCTGATCCTTTCCCTATCTCTGCTCTCCACACATACCTGTCTGTACATCTCCACTGTTCTATCAAGTGTAAAAACCCCTAAAAACCAATTATATATTAAAAAGAAAATACAGTGATGTTATCATAGTTAAAAAAAAAAATCAGCAATTATCATTCCATGAACAAATTCCTACTGCATTTGAAATATTCAGAAACCGTTTGTGATATTATGATCAGATGTTTTCTTGCAGGTTATATTTATGATAATAATAATAATAATAATAATAATAATAATAATAATAATAATAATAATAATAACAATAATAATAATAATCTATAAAAATGTAAAAACAGATGCTACTGCTTGCTCAAAATAAGAAAACTCAAAATTGAACAATGACCCATTTTTATATCAGCTACCTGCAAAGACCTAGCGAACAAATCCTGAAAAACAATTTATTTGCCATAACACAACCTAATCTGTTTTTTTACAAGCATAACAATGCCCAATTTAGTTATTTGATAAACGGGCAACTCAATAAAAGGAATGACCTGCATGCAAATAGCTGTCAATGACACATCACGGTCTCACAATCAGAGTTGCTTTCGTCTCGGCCTGTTGACCCGCGACACAATCAGCGGCTCGCACACATGAGAGATGCCGCACTTGTTTACCTCCCTGGTGACAAGTCACTTATTTCCGACATCAAGAGCGAGATGCTCCTGTCTGACACCTTATGGGACTGAAGCTGCCCAGGGCCCTCTTGATAAAAAAGGACAAGCAAGTCATTTATAGAAACAGTGTTTCATCTCTTCTTCAGTCTCTCACACACCTTTTTTCCTTTAAATGAGCTGTCACATAAACCGCTGCTGCATTTGCTCGAACTTTCCCATGCAGCGAAACATCGACTACAAAAGACTAGAAAAAAAACAAAAGCATAATAATAAAACAAAAATAAAACAATGCACTCGAGATTCATTTCAACTTCATCTGTGTCACTCGTGGTCGACGGTGATTTCCAACACACCCAATTAGTCTTACTAAATATAGCAGGCAGGCTGTGTGTGCGTGTGTGTGTAGGAGTACATGAGAGAGTGTGCCATGATGATGGTTACCATTGGGGGAGGTAGTTAAGGAGCGTGTTTGGGAATACACATCTCCTGGACTGCCAACATACTAGAGATTTAGAGCTGGGATAACAAGACAGAGAAGATATGGTCCACGGGCTACAGTCTTCCGCCACTTATTACCACCTACCACATGCGTCAAAAAGAAGAGTCAAGCGAAAAATGTCTCCTCGTTCCCACTTATCATAATTATCTGCGCTTAAATGTAAATTTACAAGCTACCGCTGATATTTAACAAGGTCTTGATTCCCCTCTGATTATTTCAGTAAATACAGTAGAATGTATGGAATCGAGTAGATTTCAGCAAATATAAAGCATCAGCACTGCTTTGTTCATCTGAAATGCTTTAATAATACTTAAACATATAAGTTTTCACCTTCACATAGGATGCATTGGATCAAGTATTTTTATTTAATCACACTCAAACCTGTCTGTACAATAAACATGCAATAATACACAAGGCTACCGCTCTCATCTGAACACACTGCGCTGTCTTTAGAGCTGCCACTCATGCATAATGCATATTACACCAGACCTTTCCCCTGCACACAGGAGCATGCTGTAGGTTTTACGAGAAGTCTGTAAAAACCAGCCTATGGTCACCTTTTGTCAACAACCCTATTCGGTTTATTTGGCCTGTTTCACATCCAGTGACCTTTGCTGTAATGGAACCTTGTTTAATGTTGTGTCAGCAAAGTTCTTAAACAGTGACTTGCTGCTTTTAGATTCACCTGCACAACCCCTAAAGGCTTGAACTGTGGGTCACATAATATTCTGAGGATGCCAGCAGAGGTTGAGCAAAGACTCCACTGCAGTATCAGGGCTGTTTCACACAGCAAGCCTAGGGCATTTTGTTCGAGGAGGCAAGGGAAGGAATGCGGCCTTAAAATTCAAATATGAAAAATAAAATATATTAAAATAAAAATTATTAAATGAAATTAAATGAAATCAATTTATTATTTAATTAAAGCCATACTGAAATTATTCAAACTTGTTAATGTAAATTACGGTTTGCACGATATTGGAAAAATTTGACATTGCGATATATTTTATACTGTATATTTTCTCTGCAATATACAGTTGAAGTCAGAATTATTAGCCCATCTGAATTATTAGGAAACGTCATTTGGATGTTTATTAAAAAATAAATAAATAAATCAAAGAGGGGCAAATAATTCTGACTTAAACTATTGTGATATATAATGTAATATATTGCAATATAATATCACCAGATGACTTAAATAACTCTTTTTGCAAAGACTTTAGATTGATTGGTATGATTTTATAGAGTTAAAATATAAATATGTTTTCATGTAATTTATTATATACATATAACAAACATAATACAGTTATAAATAAACACAATGGAGCAAATATTAAAGTTAAATAAACTGTAATTTATGTTTTTTCTGAGTAGAGTCAGTATTCGTTTACAGAAAATTAAAGAATCAAATGTAAATTAACAATGCATAGTCTTCATCATATAATTTGTTCAATAAAATTAAACTTCTTTATGCTTTAATAAAATGCTTTAAAATCTCTTAAAATTCTTACCTAGTCACAGGCCTTAAAAACACATGCAGATAATTCATTTTCACTCTATTGTGCCTAAATTCTGCAGTTTCCACAAATCGCATGTCTTTTGACCTGTGGTTCCAGGTCGTCTATTCTCCAAACTCAACACTGAATATCTTGCGATGTGGCTTTTGCAGACACACACACATTGCGATCTCAATGTTCAAACAATATATTGTGCAGCCCTAATGTAAAGGATGTTCTATTAATTTCAGAAACTGCATAAATGTGAAGTATGACTAAATTTGAGTATTTGTAAAAAAGCTAATAGCCATTTAAAGTGTGCTAACAGCTATATAAAGAGTGGTCAATAAAAATTAAGAATTACTTGTTATTAAAAAAATAAGACATGGTAATTAAATGACACAAATAACTGTACACAGATTAAATATTTTAGATACAACAATTCAATCCAAATTGTGTTTTTTATATGAAGCTTTTACAATGTAGATTGTGTCAAAGCAGCTTAACAAAGAAGTTCCAGTAAATCGAAACCGTGTCAGTCCTCCATGGACATATTTTTTAACCGTTACTGAATGATTGAATGAATGAATGAATGAATGAATGAATAAAAATGTAAACATACAGTAGTTTGAAGTCTATGCTGTAACAGACTTTGTTGAATGTTTGTATTATTATTTTAATCTATTTCTCCACTACCAACTAGAAAAGAGGCTTAGTATTGATATACTTTTCAGGCCTCAGAATCTGTAAAATGCATTTAAAAAACCTTTAAAGTTTTCTAAACACCGATAACGGAGCCGTTTTAACACGCTGAACTTCTCAAAAAAAAAAAAAAAAAAAGACTTCTTCAAAAACTTACAGAAAGAGTCTCTCCAGAGGTGAAACTTGGAGAGCTCCATCAAAAGCAGAGCTATGATGCAAGTCTCTGGAGCCTGTTTGTTAAATGCCTGAACAGTGAGGCAAATATGGCTCTCTCCAGCATCGGTCCATTCTGACGGGCGCTATGGGAGCAAAGAATGGTGCTGCGGTGCGGATCCGCCTGCACTGCCATAAGACTTGTAAAACAGGTCTGATCAGGCCCTACTCTCCATCTCAACTCTCACGGCTTGACTGGCATGACACGGGAGGAGGCTGCTCAAAGGGTAGAACGTGTGTTCTTGTCAGGCCGTTCCGGTTTTCATGCGGGTATTTCCTAGCAATAAGAGGAAGAGGAAGAGGCGTTGATGCCATGCTTGCCGAGTGCATATTCAATTCGCCTTCATCTTCAGTGAAAGGTTTCATGATTTTGCTAAGCTGCAAACTGACAGGCGTGACCGGATTGATCCGTCACGCATGTAGAAACTCAAGATGCCGAGACTGCGCAAGATCAATTGCAGCGAGAAGGGAAAAAAATTAAGAGAGAAAACGTTGAAGCAGCTCAATACATACATTCCTTTATACAAAAGACTGCAAGGTGTGGTTGCAATATGCAACATTATTCTAAAACTCTAAAAGATTGGGAAAAAAAAACAGAAACATTCACAACACAAAAACTTTAGGGCAATGCAAAAAACAACAACAAAACTATAATTGTAAGTATTGCATCCATTCTGCCACAAATACAGTTGAAGCCAAAACTATTCGTTGCTTTTTTTTCCTTTGAAATATTTGCCAAATGTTCTTCAACAGAGCAAGGAATTTTTCACAGTATTTGCTATAATACTTTTTTTTTCTGGAGAAAGTTTTATTTGTTTTGTTTTATTTAGACAAGAAAAAATCAGTTTGAATTTTTTTTTAAATAATTCAGACAAAATTACTTTTTCGATTGTCTTCAGGGCAAACCACTGTCATGCAATGACTTTCCTAAATACCCTAATTTGCATAGTTAATCTAATTAGCATAGTTTAGCTGTTAAATTACACTTTAACGCTAAGGATGTAACGATTCACCTGACTCATGATTCGATGCAATTTACAATACTAATCTTAATATGATTTTGTCTCAATTTTTAACAAAACTATTTGAAAAAAATGTAGAGCCCTTTCATTCTTTTTCTTAAATGCTGCAATTTTTTTTTTTTTTGCAAAATAATAAATTTTTAACCATGACTAAATTCATTCATTCATTTTCTTTCCAGCTTAGTCCCTTTATTAATCTGTGGTTGCCACAGCTGAATGAACTGCCAGCTTATCCAGCATATGTTTTACGCAGCGGATGCTCTTCCAGCTGCAACCCAACACTGGGAAACACACTCTTGCACACACTCACATACACTATGGCCAATTTAGCTTATTTAATTAACCTGTACAGCAAGTCTTTGGTTGGTGGGGGAAACCAGAGCACCCATGTGAACATGGGGAGAACTGAAGTGGATTTTATACTCTTTAAAGTGTTAAGTTAATCTATATATTCAAATTATATGTGTATAATTTGCATGTAGATTTGCCTACCATTAAAACAAGTAAAGTGTTATGTAAGGGGAAAGGGCCTGAGTAAGCAACTAAGATGTCTCAGAAAATGGATAAGAATAGAGCAACACATGTGTAAACAGAGACGTATAGATGGATAAGATATATAGTTACCAGGTTTGGGTCAGGGGTTAACCTAGGTGGAATTTGTGTGACATATGTAGAAATAAGGGAAAAACTAATGACAGAGGTGGAATTTGGGGTCAAGGGTTATAGTAGGAGGAATCTTGTGTAACATATGGAGAACAAAGAAAAAAACTGGTGTAGAAGACTATTTAAACAGGCTAGAATTTGAGTGAGTCAGAATTTTTCAGACAGAGATGCTACTGGGGGTCTCCTGAAAGTTCTCCTTTGTTGTCGACAATAAAGTATATTCTTCTGATATTCATAACCTCCAGACTGAGTTTGATTTAGTAAGAGAAAAACCAAGAAAACCACGACATTTGGCGTCCCTGGGTGGGCTGGAAAGGAGCAGGACTGGTGTTACTGTGCATGCTGGACTGGAGAGAAAACACAAATATGTGGCCACAATAAAAAACGGTAAGCGATTTTATGCTTATTAGTTTGTGTTTTTTCTGCCAGGACCTGCTTGTACAGGTAAATACACTTGAACTGTTTCTCCAGCTTTAAAGAATTAAAAGTAAATGTAAAAAAGATATTAAAGAAAAATGGGGTTTTGAATAACAGAAGAAAGCAGAGTAAGGTATGCAAATGATCTGTGTTTTCCTAAGTGGGCCTTGATGGATAGGATAAACAATCACTAGTAACTGTTACCCAGATTTGGGAAATTAATAATGATGTAAGAAATGCATAGAGCATTTATAAGTTTTAAGAGAGAGTCCTTAATGTGTGGTAACAGTTAAGAGATTAAAGCAGATTAAAGTAGAGAGATGCGCGCTAAGACCTACGATACCGCTTTGTTTGAGGAGATAAACAAAGGGCTGCATGGGTAGGCGAAAGCCTGTGGTTACCGCTCTAAGGTTAGAGGGCTGCTCGGACAGGTCACTGAAGAGGAGTGTAGTGAAGAGTATTTATTTAATTGAAGTGTTTGTGTATTTGTTGCCTCAGATTGTGGCAAAATAGTCCACATTGGTGTGCAGAGAAGACTGCCTTCCTCCTCCTTGAATGAAATGAGGATGGGGGGATGCAGCTCCTGTTACACTGAGTGGAGGAGAGGAAAAGTAATAAGATTAGAGATGTGAATGCGTTTAAAAGTATGTTTTCAATAAGGAGTAGGTTAAAATAATGATTATAGTAGATTATATAAAAGGAGGGCTGCATATGTGTGGTGTGATTTAAAGAGCAAGAAGAAAAGTGATTGATGCAGTTTAAGAGAAGAGATTATGATATAAAGAGAGGAGTCTCTTAAATTAAAACTAATGGAACATGTGCATTTAAAAAACACAGAGTAAAAAGCAGAAGAATAAACATTTTTCTGAAATTATCTTTGTGTTTTAAGTTTGAATACGTTAAAAAAGAACAATAGGCAGAGTGAACTTAAATTCTTTACATAGCAACAGGTGAAAGACAGTCTGCTCCAGGATGGGGGTAAGAGAGAGATTTATGGTGTCCATGTGGGAACAATAAATAGATTGTCTATTTACAGCACTAGGGAAACAGAGAAGAGGAGAGTTAATGAGAGGAGATCAAACTATAGATAAAATAATGACATAGACTTTAACATAATTTGGATAGAATATAAGTTATTAATGAATAGATAAATTATAATGTAGTATAGTAAGATAAATGAAATGAGGAAATACTAATAATAGAGTTATATTATATAGAAAAGAGTTTGAAACTCTACTAATGAAAAAGAATAAATGAAGCCATAGTGATCAATATATATAGAGATAAAGGAAGTATGGAGTAAAAGAATGTATTAAATAAAGAAATAGATTTACTAAATAAATATGAATGAATAACATATAAGTTAGGTCTTTGATTGAGAATAAAATAGAAAAAAAAATAAGTTCACTGTTTCATAGATAAAATTAGATGTTTAAAATATGCTTAAAATATAGGCATATTGAACAGATAAGATAAAAAGTAAAAAAGCAGTAACAATTTGAAGAACTAATTGACTTTAGAGAATTTGTTTGTATTTAAGGGCAATAAAAATGTCTTTCTCAAAGTCAGCTATATCATTTATTTGTAGTAAAGTACAGTGATTCAGATGAAAATCATAGAAGCTAGGTAAATGTTAAAGAATGTGTTAGAGTGAGTTAAAAAATACATTTTAAAGTTTATGCAATAAGAAGCTAAATTGATAATTATGCATTGCACTTCAAAAATGAAAATTGCTTTTAGTAAATAGGTGAATTTAATTAATAATATTAACTTTGAGCTATAGCAGTAATGATTTTGAACAGTTATACCAGATATTGGGTCACCATGTAGTATTGTTGAATTAAATCAGGTATGGAAAAACAGATATGGAAATAAAAAAATGCAATACTAAAATATGTGACAGAGAAAATAAAAGATAAGATAATGACAAATGGCAAACAGAAGAAACATTTGATGTAAGCAGTGAAAAAATAGAAACTGAGTATAGAAAATGTTACAATGTAAAAATGAGTGGTTAGTAAAGGAACACTAGCATAAATGAGGAGAAATGTAAAGTAAAGCATAATCTGAAGCTAAAGAAATTATTTAGAAGGACACTAAAGAAATAAAAAATTAAACATATTTATATATAATAAAATGATTATGAATTAGAGAAAAATAAACTGTTAAAACTGTAAAGAGGAAAAAATAGATGAGAGGAGTCTCCATTTGATGAAAAAAAATGGGAAAGAAGGAAAGACTTTTATGAGCTAAATTCCATATATTACTTAAGAGGACATAGGGATGGACTTTGGGGGACTGTGGTCTCTTACCTACTAGACATCTCTGAGTGCACTGGCAAATGGAAAAGGTGTTTGAAAAACACAATGGACAAACTGTTGGCTGTGGACATTTGTGAAAGCAGTGAGGCAGGCACTGCATGCCCAGGAATTACTGAGGACTGGAAAGGCTACTTATGTTCAGAGACACTAAAAAGAGGCAAACAAGCTAATGATGAACTGATCAAAGAGAAAAAGCGCTCCACCAGAACTTTACAACAGCTCCATGAAAGAAGCCAGCACTAAGAGAGAAGGGGGAAACACTGTGCCCTGATATGGACACCACAGAAAAGACTACACCAATCTTTGAACCAGTTGTCTTCTCAGGGTGTGAGGAGGGGGAGTCTGGCAGTCCATCTCAAAGCAGTCGACCTATAGTCCAAATTGAGTACAATGTGACCACTCAGAGGGCAAAATAAGAGCAAAAGTGTAGCTACCCATTCTTGTATCAAATCAGACTCCTGTCAATTTGATAAAAAGAAAAGTATCATGTAAACTGTAAGAAAAGTCTTAGATGATAATGTACGATGAAACTTTAAATGTGTAATGTTGAAATGATAAATTATAAAGAATGTTAAATTATTTTGGTTCATTTTCATAGGTTAACTCATAGAGATTATTGAACATAAGAGGATAAATTATTATGCATGGTGGTGATAAAAAAGATAATAAAAAACAGTTTTTGATAACAAAAAATAATTTGGGTTAGAAGTTGATGGAATTAAATATTTAAGTTAAAAATTAGGGAAAACTTATTTTGAGTAAACTAAACCAAGATTTGAGAGAAAAATTATGTCAGAGATTAAGACAGAAAAGGGATTTATATTTGAAGGGAAAAAAAAAAAAAGTGAAATGAACTCACAGTACTGAATAGGTCAAAAAATAACTATTCTAAATGTACTAAAAGAATATTTGAAAGAGAAAAGTGTTTAAAAACAGGAAACAGGTTGTTTTACATATGTGAAGAAATAATTAAAAGCAAAAAGGATTAAGGACTAAAGATGAATAATCAGATCAGATAGAGAGGAACCTATAAAGAAATCCAGTGATTTTTCAGTCAACTGGTAGAAAATTACAACAAAAGTTTATGAATAACCAGTTTGATGTGAGAACAGGAAGGAATTAGGAGCTGAAAATGCTGAAAAGTGAAAAATGTTAATTAATAGAAAATGCAAAATAAGAAATAGCTCAGAAATAAGAAATTACTTAGGTGTCAAGTTTTAATAATTATTATGAGTTCAGGACATTAAGGGAAAACAAAATTAACCAGCATAGGGAGGATTAATTAAAATTAAACCAGATGCAGGTCTGTTATATGCTGGAATAGGCGTTATTGAAACTTTTGAGAACATAGCAATAATAGAAACATTTAGATATGTTATGGCATTTCTAATTAAAGTCAATTTCAATTCGGTTGTGATTGTGTAGGTGACAAATAAAATGGATTCTATTTGAATTTGATTTGAATTTAAATTTTGATTATGGCATTAGTCAAAACAGACAAAAGTAGATGTTGTAAAGTTTATGATTTAAGAAAAGTCAGTGATAGAGAATTTCTTAGCAGAGATTCCTAATACACACTGTACTTAAATTTGTTAGTTTGGATGCCAAATATGTTAAAGTAATTAATTGATTTCTGTTTAGGTAATTAACAGAGGAGGATATTTGGTTACACTTAAAGTAAATAGGCTGATTTACATAGTTACATACATTAGAATGCATAAAAGAATTTAGAATATTTCGTGATGGATATTGTAACGTGTAGGATTTAGTTATCTGCAGGTACATCTAGCTTAAGCTAAGTAAAAGACAGAAATAAATTTTTTAGGGATGATGGGTATAGTGTTAACAAGATTCTGTATCTATTCAAGATGCAATAATAACTGTTAAGCTGCTAAATAAGAAATTGATTTTGCTTTAAAGAAAATAAAGTAGCAGGTCTAACACTAGTATAGAGTCACAACCTTAATTAGATTATAGTACAAATAAACAACGTACTAGTCTTTATGAACATGTGTAGCATCAAAGGGAAGCAAAAAAAGATAGATATGATTTTTGTAATAGGAAGTACAGATTGTTGATACAACAGCATTTCTAGATATTGGCGATGTACATGGTTTGAATCAAGGGTGAAGTGATAAGGAAAATTGAGCAGCAAGGATAATGATCTCCTTTTTGAATGCAGTGATTGGTGAATTGTTGTCCACATGTGGCATTTGTGCAAAGTAGAATGTGAGTAAAAGATCAGCAATAGGCCTAAGGGGATATTCAAGAACTTAATTGTGGATGTTGTGATATAATAAAATTAGCTTGGGACAAGAGATACAAGCTTTTGGGCATGGCAGTTGTGGTAGATGAGTGAAGGTAATTCCATTAGCAGAGCAGGGAAGAAGAAACAGTTATTACATTTAAGACAAGAGAAGTCTCAAATTTGCAATACCTTCAGAAATAAGTTTAATGTGTCTGCATTTAAAAATAAATTAGAGTAATTAAAGTCAATTAAAGTGAATAAAGGGAATTAAGTAGATAATTAAGTAGATATATAATTCAGTGAATAGATAAGTAAATGTATTGATAAAGAATTGGAAATCAAGAAAATTGAGCAATTACACATAATTGTAAGGAATGATTAAAAGAGCTGAAGATGATCCCTCAAGGCCTAGTTTAACAAACTATGTTAAAATGATAAACTCAACTGGATTGATTTGTTACCTTTTGCATTAATGATTGCATGAAAACTAACAGAAACAAGCAACTAACATTGCATGAAATACTATTGGGTCGACCCTTGCATGTAATCTCCTATTTAACCTTGTGGAATGTTTGGAGAACATTTATAATGCATTGGAAAGAAGTTTGGTCTTTTATGAGGAAACTAACTGCCATGTGCAAAGCAATATCTGTACAGGAAACCAGAAAGGACCAGAAGCAGGAGATTAATCCGGTGATCGAGTATATCTGAGGTTTTCTGGAGAAAGTGGAGTGAAATCAGGAGAAATGGACCTTATGCTAAGGTTGCCAAAGGGGGATGCCATCAACTGGGTACCATCGGGACCACAGCACAAGACAGCCAAAGGAAAAAACTCCAACAAGAGAAAGTTAACGGGAAACAGAGGAGGCAGAAAATCCCAAAGCTCAAACCAATGAATTGCAAAGTATGGCAGAAGCAATTCATCAGAACAGTTAAAAGAATAATTCTGATTATATACCTGAGTGAAATATACAGAAGGTGACACAAGTTCAAGTGATGATAATCACCACAACTTCAGGTTACAGAATCTCAACATAAAGACTCTATCAATACTTCTTAAGGCTAGAACGAAACAAAGAATGCTCGCAAGTATGTGCCAGATTTAGGGTCAAAAAGATGAACTAGTGCTAAAATTTTTTATAGTTTAGATAAAGAAGAGGATGATGAAGAGGATCCATGCCTTGGGTGCTAAGTGCTAGTAACCTCTACCCCAAAACGGCGGCTCTCTACGATACGCAAAGTATCTGGGCTGAAGATCAACATACTCTACGGATTATGTTTTGTGGGTGTTAGATTAGAATATTGTGTTGTGACCCTAGATTGGGAGATTGTGCATGTTTATTTTTTGTTTTAGTTTTATTCTTTACTGAATGTTAAATAATCATGACCCCCAGAAGCAAATAGATAACTAATTGTATGCTTAAAATACTACTTTTCATGATATCAACAAAATAGAATCAAGTCTTTTACTGTGTCCTCGTCAGAACAGGACACAGAGGTTTGGCGTGATTCTATTCCAAAGTGCAATTACATGATTTGGTCATTTGTAATAATACTGTGACATATATTTGTCATTAGGTAATATGGCTGAGGGCTAGATCATGGAGTTGCACTATGGGCCAAAAGCAAGAAGATTAAGACTTGAAGTCTTAAGAGGAGGGATTATGTGAAGTGGATTTTATACTCTTTAAAGTGTTAAGTTAATCTATATATTCAAATTATATGTGTATAATTTGCATGTAGATTTGCCTACCATTAAAACAAGTAAAGTGTTATGTAAGGGGAAAGGGCCTGAGTAAGCAACTAAGATGTCTCAGAAAATGGATAAGAATAGAGCAACACATGTGTAAACAGAGACGTATAGATGGATAAGATATATAGTTACCAGGTTTGGGTCAGGGGTTAACCTAGGTGGAATTTGTGTGACATATGTAGAAATAAGGGAAAAACTAATGACAGAGGTGGAATTTGGGGTCAAGGGTTATAGTAGGAGGAATCTTGTGTAACATATGGAGAACAAAGAAAAAAACTGGTGTAGAAGACTATTTAAACAGGCTAGAATTTGAGTGAGTCAGAATTTTTCAGACAGAGATGCTACTGGGGGTCTCCTGAAAGTTCTCCTTTGTTGTCGACAATAAAGTATATTCTTCTGATATTCATATCCTCCAGACTGAGTTTGATTTAGTAAGAGAAAAACCAAGAAAACCACGACAGAACATGCAAACTCCACACAGAAATGCCAACTGATGCAGCTGATAACTGCGGCCATAACCAAATTGCTATCTTAAAAACATTCCAAAAAGAAAAAAGAAAAAAAAAGAATTATAACGTGCTGGGATTTTACATTTTTAAAAAGAAATATCAGCATATCTATGTTTTCTGGCATAAGCTGAGGTCTTTGCACATTTATAATGTCTCCTGCTGAAAAAAAAAAGTTTTCATTGGGGATTAAGATGGCAAGGTGTGGAGAGGTAAACCAGAGAGCAGTGTGTACAAAGGTAGTCAATAGGCCCTTTGCTCCAGGCAAGTGTCCCCTGGCAAAAAAAATATATATATTATAAAATTACTAATTATGCAGTAGGATAGAAACAGAAGTTGAACAAGATTATGAAGATGAATAATTAATATTACTTGTATAATTAATTAGTATCAGCAGTGTTGGGCAGTAGGGTCACTACAAGCAGTGACGCTACTAGCTTAACTACAATTCTCAGTAGCGTGGCGGTAGTGTTGCTACTTTCTAAATCAAATAGCTTTTCAGTAGCGAAGCTATTTTATTAGTCAAGTAGCGCAGTAGTGTCCACACAATACATTTACCGATCGCTGATCAATAAGTGACAGCATCGACATTGACAGAGCTGTGAGGCTGGTGTCTAGCCTATGAAAGTAAATCCATATGATGGCGAGAATGACGATTTCTTCTTCTTTCTATTTTACGGTGTTCGACAACAAAGTTTTTGGTGCGTCTGCCACCTCTGGTGAAACTTGCTTGATGGAAAAATGACTGAGGGAGGAGTTATATTTGAAGCAGGATTCCCTCTGACCATACCTCAAGAAGTATGTTACAATGCAATAACAAAAATATTTTTTTGTATTATATATATATTCATGTGTATATATATATGTGTGTATACACACACTATAATGCTTATTCTAAAATATTTACCTTTACTATAAATTACTATAGTATTTTAAATGTGTAACACCTGGTTTTATTGGATTTTTTGTTTTAGCTGTTATATACCATAATTTAGTACAGCATATTATACAGTAAATAACTGAACTATTCTGCCTCATACGTTTCATTGACAGATTTATTGATCACTAAGATATCATTGACTTGGATTTAAGTTGCTTCGATTTAAAAATTTAAACTGTAAAAATAGCTTAGATGTAGCTAAGCTACTTTTGCCATGTAGCTTTTAGCTTAGCTTGCTACATTTCCCAGGGGGTAGTTTTTAGTGTAGTTCAGTTACATTTTAAGTAGAGTAGCTAATAGCTTAGCTCACTACATTTTTCAAGTAGCTTGCACAACACTGAGTATTAGTGTGATACACTTACAAAGAGATAATCCTCAACATTTTTAAATATTCAATAAGCAGATGGTTAAAATATGCATAAACTAAATTGAAAAGGAGAGGGTAAAAATAATCTAATACCTGGTTCTGTAACAGAACAACTTTCTCTTTTAAGTCTAAAAAACATCTTCACACTTTGGCCATGAAAACACTGATGCACCGTGAGATCTCCATAGCACTCGTCGAAGCAAGCGGAGATGTAAATCATCCAGTCTGCGTGGTTTGGTTTATTAATAGTTTTTTTGCAAATAGACGTCTGCGACAGTAGTTATTCTCTGTTATTGTTATTATTATTGTTATTCTCTGAATTGTTAAATCCCTGCTTACAGCTGAATACTAGTATCTTGAAAAATATGTAGTAAAATTGTATTTACTGTCATCATGGAAAAGATAAAATGAATCAGTAACCAGAAATTAGCTAATGGAACTATTATGTTTAGAAATGTGTTGATTTTTTTTTCTTTCTGCTAAACTGAAATTGAGGGAAAAATATACAGGGGGCTAATAATTCAGGAGAGCTAATAATTCTGACTTCAAGTCTGTGAACAAGAATTGAACTAAATGCAAGATGCAAAAAAAGGTATAACAGCTCCTGAAAAGTCCAGCACAGTCAAATTTGACAGAAAAACTACTTTTAAATGAGAGACAAATTACTGCACAAGAGGGACATTTAGCAACTCCCATCACAGCTTGTGCTAATGCAAATTGGCAGGTAAACAAGTGCTATTGGACTCGGCAGATAAGTATTTTTCAATCAACCTCACAATTTTTTTCCCCACAAACAATCATTCCAGTAAACTGTGAATGCCCTTATTACAATAACAATAACCTAACCAAGGTAACAATATGAATAATCCATCGGTACTGAAAAAAGCCAATAAGCATTTACTGAAGCGTGTTGCCACCATCGCATTTGCTGATGAAAGTGTTCAAACTACAAGCCTCATTTTACTTTGCTTATTCTTTTATATGCACACACACACACACACACACACACACACACACACACACACACACACACACACACACACACACACACACACACACACACACACACACACACACACATCATTCTGATTGTTGGCCTGCTTTCATAATAACCAGATAACATACAGTACAAAAGCTCTAACGCTTATGATGATATAACGCAATGGAACAAAATGATCCTGAATATGACTGGCACAGAGTATTGGTGATCAAACACCTCACACCATGTGCCAATGAGTTAGTGGACAAATCCTTAACCCCAGAAAAACAGGATGGTAAGCCAAGCATGGCTTTCTACTGGTTGCGCACTAAAGCCCAGTCCTAAGAGCGAGCAGGAGGGAGTTGAGCTCTCCTCCTGCTCTTCTGGCACAAGGGCACGTTGATACATCACGATTCCTGGGTCGCCGCCCATCCGAGATGAGCATTTATCTTTAGACAACATTATTGGCTAATTCAAACAACTGCTGCTATGACAGCACCCGCAGCTAAGATATATCTGGGGTGAGGAAACCTAATAAAAAAATAATGAAAAATAGAAGAAATGTATTTATTCAGTGTCATCCTCAAATTAGTTTTGGATATATCATGCACATGATTCTGAGTAAACATTGGAGTAAATGTTATAAATCAGAAGTGGTCTGTTGTGTTTAATAGGAAGCTTGTGTTCTAGCTTACATTATGAATCTGTTCGCAATTGTTTTGGAATAAACATGTTCTTCTTACCATGTACAGCACTGCAACAATGATGGTGTGCTCATGTTAGAAACACTGATATTGCATATTGCCCAGTTTGCCAAGCAAACTATTATTTTAATTTTATGGATCAAAACTTTTTTTTTTTTTTTTTGTCTAAGTAATTGTCAAATCAATTGTTTTAATAATAAAAAAAATCTGTATAAATTTTTTGTTAAAAATGATGGTAGCATTGTAAATATTAATAAAAAAAAGCATTAAAGATGCATATAGAATATAAAAGCACCTCAAATATTAGACTACAATTCATTTGAAATCATTTGTCACTATTTAAAAAAGACAAAGATCAGGTTGAATGACTTTCTGTGTCCTTTTTGCAAGTGCAAAATGTGTAATACTAAATCTATGAAGCAAATTGAATTAACAAAGCACTGTGTATGCCCTTCTGTGATTCCTGCTGTGAAAATTAACTGCAGAATCAAATGGAAGGTTTCTGCGTTCAATTAAAATCAATGTCCCTTCCCTGAAGTTGCAGCTTGCTGGCAAAGTGTCCTTGTGTCCATTAGGGTCTGATTAGTGGAGGCGTGTAATAAGCAATCCTTCCACTTGCTGCAGAAATTATGAAGCAAATGGAGCAGAAGCAGAGGAAAATGAGAAAGCCAGCTTTTCTTTTCTTCTTTCAACCATAAGTGTTTATGAGCATGTACATGCACTACACTTGCCCTCAAGACACAAAAAGCCATACAGCAGCACTCTGCTTAGTCTAAAGATGACTGCACATGAACAAGGTGGAAAAAAGTCAATAAAAACAGCTGAAAAGGTGATGCACACACATGGCAAAAATCAATTAAAATTGAGAAATTGGGTCATGTGGAAAAGTTGTAAAACATTTCAGAACCAGTCTATATCAATCCTCAATTTATACAAAAAAAAAAAAATGAAGAAGAAGACGCAAAAATATGTGTGGAAAGCTATGAAAAAAAGGGAAGAAAAATAGGAATGTGACCCCCAACTTACTCACGTTCAGAACAGCAGCACATTCTGAGATGGATGAAAACTGCAGCGCGATGAGATTTTCTGTATATGTCACAGCACATCAGATAAACCTGGAAATCTGTATATTAAAAAAAAAGTAAAACCAAATTGAGAAAAATTTGTGATTCATCATAAGATGCATAATTCTACAATTATCAACAAAAATATTTGAACAAGCATTGCAGATGACACACTTTGTTCAACAGTTTACTGGTCAGTTCATTGGATTTGATTTGTAGGTTATAATAGTATTCCGTTTAATTACAAACCCAGTATTGCTGCAACAAATCTGTCATTTCCATAAATATAATTAACTTGGGCACCAATTATGAGTGCCTAAATGCTGCTGTAATATGCTTGGAAAGCTAGAAGAAAATGGTCAAAATTTGCACTTTGATTTGCTTACTAAGTGATGCTGAACAGTGCAAAAGATTGTCTATGTTTGTCCGAGATTTTTTTGAAAGGGAAAATATTTTATTTTGTTAAGATTTGTCAAGTAGACAAGTAGCCTAATTAAAACACCAATTACAAAATAACTCGGCAAGCAGTGAAATTTCAACATTATAAGAAAGGACAATAACATAAGTAGCTGCTCATGCAGCCTTGTTTGTGTGTGTTTGCATGTGTATTTGCGTGTGTGTGTTTGTGTACGTGTGCCCAAACCAAATGTGTGCATACAAATGTACAAAATCATATGGTGACAAAAATGCAAAATGATGGGTTTTTATTTATAAAATAAGTTAAGCAACAATACTGTGAACAAAATTGCTGTTTTTCATGTCAATATCAGCAAACCTCAAATGTGATTTTATACAAGTTCAATAAAAGTATGTAATATTAAGTAGACATATGCCGATTTTCAATAATTCAATATCATGATAATGGATAAGTTGGCGGTACATTCCACTGTGGCGACCCCAAATTAATAAAGGGACCAAGCCGAAAAAAATAATAATATATTAACATGCATAATGAATATTAATATTGTGGCCATTTCATAATACTATGAATAATTATTTATTATTCAAACTTTCAGTGTTTTTAAGAATATCTAGATTGTATTTGCAGTGGTGTTCATAACTGCCACATAGCTCAAACATTAACATTAATCTGGCCTATTGCTTAAATATTTACTAAATATTATGTTATAAGTCTATTGTACAATTGCACTGTGCAATAAGGCTCCAGTAGTTAACAATAATTAAACTAACCTCACCACAAAAACTACAAAAGCTTTTGTTAATCTTGGTTGATGTTAATGTCTGAATTCCTAATACATTCAAATCAAAGTCACAATCTGTTTACAAGTCATAAACTTTATATTAAATATGGTTAACATCTAATAAAATTCAGTTGTGTTTTTAAAACTTGTAAAACATAGTAATTGTAATGAAACTAGCTTTTTCCTCACTGTTAATTTTAATGCATTAACTGACCTAATGAGACTTTATTGTAAAGTGTTACCTGTTGTACTTTAGCATCCTTCTGCATTTTAATTTGGTTGAAATGTTTACTCTGACCATGTACAGATAATAAAGAAATACTTTTTCTTTGTTATAATACCAATTAATATAGGCTTTTTTTGCAGCTTAGGTCAAAAATACAGACATAAAAGCTTCAGTAATTATTTGCAACGAAAATTTTATACTAGCAGAGGCCTATACTGTAAGAAACTGATATTTTCTACATATTGACAGATGAATGACATCTCATAACAGTTACACACTAATCTCGCGATGCAAATTAATTTGAGCTACAATAAACAGTAAATGCCAGTGTAATTGCATCTAAATGTCACCTCAGATGCAGCTTCTGTCTTCTCAGCATTGTATTTCATTGAAACTCATTTCATTTTATTATAATAACCCTTTGGTGTTTTTTTTTTTTGTAATGAAATTATTTATGAGATGTTTAAAAGTCTAGAAAGACGTATTATTTATGAAACATTCTCCATAACGTAAATAAATGCACTAGACATCAATTTATAAGGCTAAATGATATAAATGTATTAATTCAAGTCAGAACTGAAGAACACTGATAAGTAAATGGTTTCAGAAATTACAATTTGCAGTGTTTCATACAGAAGCTACTCTTAAATCTTCTCTGTGACCAAATTTGAATTCTCCACTGTGCATGCTACTGTTTCAGGCAGTGAAGCAAACTGTAGGAAAATACGAGACTAATGAATAATGCAATGAGATCTATATTCAAGTTCTTGTATAAGTTTCCTCTATGCAAACAGAAAATTAAACATTGTTTATTTAACTGCTGACCAACTGTATGTTTTCACTGTGGTTTGATTTCTTGCATTAAACTCTTAAAATATAGTGTTAAATATAAAGGTAACTATTACAACCATACACTTATGACTACAATTGCACTGACAATTGCAACTTACAATCACCAGAAGATGGCAGCATACTTCACATTTTGTTGTCCTACTCCTATGAACGAACAGTACTGTCAATTACTACTTTTGTTCTCTAGTTTATTTAGTCTTAAAAGAACACAGACTACCACTGCCTTCAATGAAGTAAAAATTGCACTGATCACATCTGATGCAAGTACATCCTGTCCTTTTTCCAGACCACATGGATACTTCACACCATAAATGTATGAAGTCTGACTCCACAACTGCTAATCTTTACCAGCTTTATTGAGGAACTGAACCTCTTCAAATCCACAATGACCACTTTTCTAATTGTAGATTATTACAATTTGTAGATTTTCAAAAGTTACAGATTTTCTTTTAGTAGATGAAAATAACTTGGGATTTCTTCCAAGGTTCTGAAAGTTTCAGCCACGGTTGCTCTCTAAAGCATGATACAGATGAGATGACCTTCAAATAATTTAAGTAATTATAAAGTCTTTAGAAACCACAGCGGATTGTAATGAATAATAAAAGAGTCGTTTTATGCTGTCCTAATGGTATACAAGCAGGTCTCTGTAAACACCCATTCCATGACATTTTTGTTGCTGCCATATATTTTTCATATAAAAGCTTGGATCATCTGGTTGGTGAAGCTTTGAAAAAAAAATGACATTGAAGATTTTCTAACATTTTTCTTAACTATTGCCCATCAAGAGTTTAAGGTGTTTGGATTGGAGAGGCTCTGACTTGATCAGGAACAAGAAATTAATCTAACAAAGAGAACATATTTAAGGATCTTTTGAACATAAAAATAAGGTTGACTGACTTTAATGATACTATTCATACAGATGATATAAAACGATGTAAACCAAAGTGGCTGTTATAACAGACAGAAAAACAACTTAATTTTATAAGCCTTTCCTGTTTTTCCTATTGTTTTTATATCATGGTTTTTCACCTTTAATGTTAGATATTATTGGCTAATATTTTGCCCTACAAGAACTTAAAGATCATTAGCTGTTCAGAAAAATATATACTCTGACAACTTCAAAAATTTAATAAAAGTTTAATCAGTAAAACAGCATAAACCTGTAAAACTGCCAATAAACGTACAGTAAATGTGCATGAAGACCACACTACTGTTTGTGCCTCCCTAGAAAACACTGATATTCAATATAATTGCCTAGGAAATTAATGCATGTAAGCAATTCTGTGCAACCTTGCCATGAAAAGGTTTTCACCAAAATAAGCAAACTGTTTCTGGGTTTTGAAGCGAGTATTTTACAGTGCTTTAGAAAGGCTCAAAAATGCATCTGTCACTTTTTTTGTCACATCCATAGCGCATGTGTACTATTTTCCTTAATTAATGTACACAACATGTTTACAGACTGATATTTTTTTCTGGTTCCATAAATCTGTGGTCAGTTACTCTGGAAAATATAAGCAAAAGTGTTAATATAACGTTAACACAATACTGTATGTGAATTTATGTATTGAGTTTTTACTGCAAATGTTACATCCATAACGCTGGAATCGCACCAGAAGCTATTTTTGTAATTGTACTCTGGATGAGAGAGATTGGTGAAATGATCAAAAAACATAAGACTGTTTTTTTTTTTTAATTAAACAACTGAATAGCAAAACTGGAGATCACAAAATACCCTGCTGAAAATGTGACAGCTTAAACTGACATTTAAATAAACCTAAACACTCTTATAGCAGCTCAGAAAAATGTCATGGTTATTTCACAGTTCTGAATATGTTCATGCAAGTATGCACTTGATTTTCATTTAATCGTTCATTTTTGCATAAAGTCTGATTTATCCATTTCAGCTGTCACTGCCTGAGGTGGAAGTTTTGCTTACATTATTTGACATATGACAAGCTGCCAAAAGCTATGTCCACAACTAGTTATTTGCATATTATTAAATGACAGCTCAAAGGATCAAATAGCTAGCTATAAAAAGCTAATCCTATTTACTGTTTAAGAAGCTGCACATATTGAATAGCCTTTAGCTTTTCTTTTCACTAGGTCTGGAAAGCATCTTTAAGGGACTGAATCTGATTAATGCAATGCAGTACAGCTGTATTAACCTCTCTGTTAGCATTCAGGATTTACAGATGATTCATTCATCACCTAGCAAATTTGTACCTGGTGTCTGTTATTTGTCAGGGAGGTCTCCAAGCCACTGTTTTGCATCCTCATCATTTTGACTAAGACCTGACATTTCAGGCTAACATATTTTAAGTTTTTTTAGGGGTGGATTTGTCAGTTTCACTAGATTTTTAAAGTGTGGTTATGATGAGGAAAATGTAAACATTTGTTTTATTCTATAAATTATGATCATATATCATACATTTTAAAACATTATCACTTAAAGCATTGTTGCCTTCAGAAAATTCTAATTTGTCAAATGTTTGCATTTTCGTGATTGAAAAATCAGGGTACACCTCCAAAAAGTTACGAAATGTTTTTCTGAAATTAACACTGGAACAGTGTTGTCTAAAAGTAAACACAACCATCTAAAAACGAGGCACTCTTTTGATTTTACACTTTTTTTTATACACTTTTACACTTTTTTCTGCAATCCACTCATAAAAAATAAAGATTTATTGCAAACAGAAAAATAATAATAAATTCATTCATTTTCTTTTCAGCTTAGTCCCTTTATTAATCTAGGGTCGCCACAGTGGCATGAACTGCCAACTCATCTGGCATTTGTTCTACGCAGCGGATGTCCTTCGAGCTGCAACCTATCTCTGGGAAACATCCATACACACTCATACATTACAGACAACTTAGCCTACCCAATTTACCTGTACCGCATGTCTCGGGGGAAACCGAAGCACCCGGTGTCCACAGAAACCCCAACTGACCGAGCCGAGGCTCGAACCAGCGACCTTCTTGCTGTGAGGTGACAGCACTATCAACTGCACCACTGCGCCGATAGTAATAATAATAATCATCATCATCCTCATCATCAATGTGTAGAATTCAATTGAAAACATTTTCAATCAGAGATCAGTGGTTTGTTTACAAATTTTACTACACGCTTACTAAAAAAAAGGGGAAAATATTATTTAAACATGAAACTTTAAAATAGAAAGAGTGATGATCCAAATGTGATCCTAAAAAAAGTGTGCTTAATTGTAATCACGGAGGGCTTAAAACATTTTTATTTTTTAAAACACTTTAACAAATTTTAATGAACAGAAAACAATTCATCTTAAAACAGGCATTTTTGGACCTGGAAGTACTGAGAAGGTCAACATCTAATGGCATTTCCAATCACATGTAGAGTCTTAAGAAAATGCCATTTGATATGGCTTGACAAGTCCTGCCCACACACTTTAGATCAGTCAGAGAGGCAAAGACTGGCCTTCATCAACAGAAAAACATTGATCATAATTAGGCACTTTAAACTGCTTTCTCTTGATGCTGTCCAGGATGTGATTCTGAAGACTTGAGAGATTCATGGAGGAGCTTTCCCAGAGGAACTCTGTGGCATGGTGAGGATTTTTTTATTTTATTTTATTTTAACTCACTATGGACACTGCAAGTGCCATTTAGCTCTGAAACTGTCATCGGGTTGACAGCATAAGATAGGCAAAGTTTTTGTTGGCACTACTAAACAGGATTTAGTGTATGGGAAATGTCATGGTGGCAACCTAGCTTAAAGTATACTAAAGTAGACTGGACATGAGTTCATTTGTCAATGTGCGCGAGCAAATACCAGTCCTTAATAGTCTTAGTTTAGTTTAGTTTAGTTTAGTTTATTTGTTTACAGGGTCAATGCACATTAATAAACATTACTGTAAAATGTGCCAGAATTAGCCAAGAATGGCTATTTTTCATCCGTAGACCCTTTACAGAATGTTAAAAAGTCACACCTAAAATAGAAGCACAACATTAAACATTAAATACACTTTCATAAGTCCTGATCTAAGGCTGATCTGAGCCTTATTTCCAAATAATTCCTTAATCATTAAAGGATCTTTCACAGTTATGAACATGTGAATTTATGAACATGTGAATTGTTATTAATACCATGGTATAAGAAATCCATTATTTAAAAAGTCAAGAGGAAATAATGGCCCTGAAAAAGCACATCAATCGTTGATCTTGGAGAGATTCCATTCTCGGTTCTCAGCGGGTCAGAGCGTTGTCCCCAGAAACAACAGTGACAGAGGCCAGAGCTTTTGAGGCTGCTATCAGTGAGACATCCTCTCATGTGGACCTCGCAACCCCAAATTGAGACATGTCAACAGCGGAGCACTTTATTTAACTTCTGTGGGAAGTGGGAGGCGATGATGTCTTCTCAGAGATCATTAAAGCAAAGGATTGTTATTTATCTTTGACTGTCATGTTCTGCTTTTATGTTTGATACCTCAAAGCAGGCTGAATGAAATCAAATTAATATAATCACATTCAGGAACAATGGACACTCAAAAATGTGGCGGTATTAGGCTTGGGCGGTATTACGGTATTATGGTATACCGCTGGATCTAAAAATAGCAACGGTGTCAGTTTCAATACCGTTATACCGTCATAAAATATTAAAAATCCTTTATTTAATGCCTACAAAAACGTATGCGTGATTGTCATTACGGAACAGTGTGGAGAAGAGAGAGAGAGAGGGAGAGGGAGAGGGAGAGTTGAGGTGAGGTGACGAGTCGCGATCCAAAGTGACCTGCAGTTTGGCAGTATTTCCGGTTACGACTGGACAGAAGGGAGACATGGTAAATATGAACTAGAGGTCTGCATTAGAGCTGAAGATCTTTGCCTGAACCCGGCGAGACCCGAAAAAATCCAAATCCCTGCATTAAAATCCATCCCTGCAAAGGTGAAGCAAATGATGACAAAGAAATAAAAAAGAAAATTTTGATGGCGGTCGAGCCAGTCACTAGCTCAGAAGGAACGGTCATTCTAGCCTCCAAGGTATTTCAGCGGTCACTCATACACTGCGTATTACGGTAGAGCACAAACCGCAAGCTAACAGGTAAAAAGAGGAGGAGACTCGCTACATTGAAACTGCTGTCATGGAAAATTAAATGGATGTTCCTGGCTGGTAGAAGATGAACAAACAATCCTGCCCAAAACTTGCAAAATTAGCCAGATCAGAACTCGGCCTGTAGCGGCAGGAAAGGGTGTTTAGTGCTGCTGGACCCCGTGAGAGCAGGACTGCACTAAAGCCAGAGGATTTAATAATGTTCCTCCACAAAAACACGTAGCTTAATCTTGGTGAGTAAAGGGTTTTTAAATTATAAATGAATATTAATTAAACCATATAATAACCATACAGGCTAATGTTGGCATTATTCTTTTAAGATTCAACTTCACCGTCGCCTTAATGCCAGATTGTGAAGAGAAGTGGCGAAACAAATCTTGCAGAGCCTTTATCTTAATTTAGTTATTGCCAAAATACCCGTCATAATTTAGAATTTATTTTAATTTGATTTGTTAAGCAAGACTTCTTTTCATTGTTGTCCAATTTAATGGCTAAGGGTATGTACCTAAGTTAGGCCTATTTAGAGTGCTGAGATGTTACGATGTTACGTAGGACTTATTTAATTTCTTTGTTCCAACTTCCAATATAGTCTACGTTTGTTACGAATTAATTATGTTAAAACATATAAATGAGTCAATCTTCAAAAAAATGCAATAGAGCTGTGTGCATGAGCACATTTGTATAATGTCGGGCTATAAACGGGTTCGGGCTTTATAAAGCTGTCAATCAAAATGTACCTGTCGGACTCTGGCACCATCGTGCCTAAATTTTTGGCTCGATTACAGCTCTCTGCATTCCCGCTGCTGTACCACGGGAGCTGACCAGATTTCTTACGTGGGGGAGAGAAATTTCAGAAATTTCTGAATAAATCGCGGAAGCGATGTGTGTGTGTGTTTGTGTAAGAGAGAGAGAGAGAGAGAGAGAGAGAGAGAGAGAGAGAGAGAGACAGAGAGCGGTGCTGTTAGTCGCTTGGCGCACTCTCTCTCTCTCTTTCTCTCTCTCTCTCTGTTTGTGTGTGTGTGTGTGTGTGTGTGTCTGCGTGCGAATGAGAGGAGTGTCCCGCACAGAAGAATACAAACAAGACAAACAAGTGACCGCGAGCCTAAGGTCGCAAATAAGGTATTCAGTTTCTGAATGGTTTAGGCTCAAGCCAGCAGTTTGGTGACGCTGTCTGAGCCTTACGTCATATTTTTTTTATTACGCACGGTAATACCGGGGTAAAATATGGAGGCGGTTTGACGGTATTGAAATTTGGATACCGCTTTCCAGATTCAGATTTTCTGTAATATACTTATGATATATACTATAAAACATAATATTCGTAAGAACTGTAACTGACAGCATACAGTATATATAGTACACAAAAATATACTCATTGCATTTTCTAAAAATAAACTATTCAAAATAAATGTTTTACTTAAATAAAAATGATCAAATTAGTCATCATTAAAATAAACAACGGGGCGACAGTGACGCAGTAGGTAGTGCTGTCGCCTCACAGCAAGAAGGTTGCTGGGTTGCTGTATTGAGCCTCGGCTCAATTGGCGTTTCGGTGTGGAGTTTGCATGTTCTCCCTGCGGTCGCGTAGGTTTCCTCTGGGTGCTCCTGTTTCCCTTACAGTCCAAAAGACATGCGGTACAGGTAAATTGGGTAGGCTAAAATGTCCATAGCGTATGAGTGTGTGTGTGAATGAGTGTGTGTGGATGTTTCCCAGAGATGGGTTGCGGCTGAAAGGGCATCTGCTGTGTAAAAACGTGCTGGATTAGTTGGCGGTTCATTTTGCTGTGGCGACCCCAGATTAATAAAAGGACTAAGCCGACAAGAAAATGAATGAATGAATGAAAATAAACAACAGTTTGACAGCAAATACTACTGTTGGGAAAATTAATCGAGCTTACTAAAAAATATTGGGTAGCATATCTCTAAAATCACACTTACAGTTTTCTGTTGCATATGTCTGCAGTGAGATTGGCTTTTAGATCAATATAGTGTAAAAATGTACATAGCTTATTATTGTTATTGACATAAATTTTATTGCGATTCGATATGACATCGTTTATCGGCCCAGCCCTATGTATAACTATTATGCACTATAGAGGTCTGTTGGAGCAATTCAAATAAAAATGCTTGGCTTGAGTAAAAGATTAAAAATATGTTTAAGACATTTTTAAAAGTGTCTTTAATTGTTTATTTTATTAAAATATGCAACTAGTTAAAGTGTTTATGTAATAATTTATTAAGGTTTATGCTTAAAATATTTTTTCTCGTAGGGCACAAGTTCAGGGTTATAAAGTACAACAGTTTAAAATATTATGAAAAAGCGCACTGGCAAGAGTGACCTATTCAGAGCTCATAATCCATTATATAGTATAAATACAATCAGTTAATAAAGCAAAAAATAAATAAAAATAAATAAATTACAATGCCCAAATGTGCCTAAATTTATATGCATCATAACATACAGCAAATTACATAAGACTGACATTTTCTTTGACACTTCCTATTTGTTTTAGATAAGAGATCTTCAACCAGGTTCTATAGCACTGGCTGAGAAATAGAAGATCTAATTAATTTGATATACTACAAGATAAAGTAATAATAACAACTTAAATTTTATGATATACATTTTATATATATAATATAAAGTTAAACAGCAAATGTGTGTCTCTATTTGAACTGCTCAATCTAGATCAAATATAAAAGTTAAAACACATTTGTAAAAACTATTTTCTAACAAAAGACTCCACATGAGGTAGAGTAAACGGTGAGGTAATTTTCATTTTGGGTGAACTTTAAAGGTCAGTGGAACAGCATTTAAAGAGTACATTAGTCTTTATGACTGGAAAAAAATACACAAAAGACTTAAATCTCAGAAGCAGGATACTGTACTCAAACAAACTGACATATCTCTTGAGAAACAATCAGACCCTCTGAAAGTAAGAACAGTCGTGGTAGGTCATGAGAGTGGTATGACTCCCCAAAGGGTCCTTGAGGAAGCCTCTCCAAATGGCTGGAGAGAAATGGCATTCCTGTTTTTTTCCTACCAGACTGTACCCTAGTCACACACATACAAAAAGGTTGAATTCCACAACAGAGCGGGAATGTCTGGAGTTTTGTGTGAGTATAAGAGTTTTTCAATCTTTTAAATCTACAGACATCCAAATATGACTATCCTTAAACAAAGGATCCTAAAATATTATATATTTTTTTTATAAAGATCTAATATATACAAATACTACAAATATAGGTCTGTAATTTGCTGTACTCATAACCTGAAGACAAAATAGTCTTTAAATAAATATTGACATCTTTTGTTTAATACTGTAAATCTGCTTGCTTTACACAAATCTACATTATAGTGCAATTTATGTAAACATAACATGACTTGAGTGATGAATTGCTAATCGTGTGCTATCATCAACTTTGTTATATGTCAGATGCTAAAAGTAAGAGACAATCAACTGAATTCAATGCTTTTTAAGGATTTTAAATGCACAACACATCACAAATAAGATGACAATATAATAGCTTAAAGCTACAAGTGTTAGCTACCGCTATTTAAAAAATGTTGGTTGGTTGTAGGGCTGCACAATATTGGATATCTGACAATATTTTGTTTTATTGCAATATACAATGCAATATCGATATAATTTCTCCAGATGATTTGAATGATGATGAGGATTTGAATTTGAAAAGATTTATTAATTTATAAAGACTGAGATGATCAAGGTTCTTTCTATGCAGTGGATCTGCATGAATTAGAATAAATTAGAATAAATAAATAAATAAATAAACATTAGTTTATGGTTTTCTAGGGAGTCTAACAGAATTCAAATACAGAAATTACACAATCAAATGTAAAATAACATTATTGTATAAACAATTGTAACAAAATAACATTGTTTAATATATATATTTTTTAATCTTTAATAAATAATTGAATCATGCAATGCGACTATTGCAGATACTCACATTGCAATATTGATGTTCAAACAATATATTGTTCAGCCCCAGTTGGTTGGTTGATCATCGTTGGCTCCCTAGTGAACCACTGTTCCATGTTCTTAGGATTGCAAAGAGTTTCTGATAACTGTTACTGAGATTCTATGGCTACTGATATTTAAAAAGTAGCGCATTTATTTTAAACTGTGATCAAAACTGACTAGAACTAGGGCTGTGAAAGTCACTGGGACAACCGCGTCACCGCAATGGTCAATTGCCACTACGGTTGTCCATGCCATCCATGTCAGTAGGTATATGAAGTCATACACTCTAAAACACAAATTTCTGTTACGTTGCCAAGTATTACATTTCCGTACTATAACGTTAGGCACGATTCAACAAATTCAAGTCCAGCCATGAATCTCGTTGTAATGTAATGTGTCTTTATATAGCACATTTATAGTGTATGGCCATACATCCAAAGCACTTCACAATCATGAGGGGGGTCTCTTCACACCACAACCAGTGTGGAGCATCTGGTTTGTAGCATGGACGATACAATGGTAGCTACAGAACAACGGCGCCAGTGCGCTCAACACACAACAGCTATAGGTGGCATGACTAGACAGTGATAGAGCCAATAAGGTGGATGGGGATGATTGGGAGGCCATGATCGTAAAGGCCGACTGAGGGCGTACTCACACTATGTACAGTTGCCTTGAACCGGGGCAAAGCATGCTAGTCCCCATCCCGTTTCATTAACAATCATAAAGTCCTCATGCTGCAGAAATTAGGTGCAGTAAGGGGGTTAGCGTCTTTAATAATCTATGATACTTTGTGTTTATTAAACAGCAAGAATGATTAATAAATCCATTTGAAACAGTCCCGTAAAAGTCACGTCTCGTCTTCAGTTTTGAACTCTGGCGCGCTTTGCACTCACACTATAAGCGTACAGCGCATGAACCCAAGTGAACCTCTTTCAACTGGGCCAGGGCCGACCAAGTGAACCGTGCCTGCGCCTGATTCAGAGTACTCACCCTTCTCAAACAATCCGTCGAAACAATAAATAAAAAAAAAAAAGCTATTAGTAGGGTTTTTGTTTTAAAGAGTTAAAGTTATTTAATATTTAACTACATTATTTATAGGCTGTATTGTGTTGTTTCATTAACGAAAGTTTAAACACGTACGTTTGAACAGATATTTTAGCATAATTCTTTGGTCTTTGTTATTTCTTAATTTGTACATAAAACGTAAATTAACTTAGGTAGGCTACTTGGGTAAGTACAGAGGCATAATTTGCAGGTGGTACGGGAGGAAAATTTTTGCCAGTGAATATTGTTCTTACCACTTTAAAAAATAAATAAATAAATAAAACACCTTATGAAAAGGGTGCAATAAAAGAAAAGCATGCTCTTAATCCTTCCTCATAATCGTACATGCAACAAACCTATATAGTGCCGACTAATTACAAACTCTAAAACGTAAGGTCTAAAGCAAGAGGAGTTGGTTGTTAATATTAATGCTCATAAATACAAACTGTGTTCGTGTGATAAACGCCGTCACAGTGTTGTGTCTGCGATCTTTTCTCGTTGAAGAACAGATAATTTATGTTATTGCCATCTCCCCATAGCCAGGTTTTCATCCACAGTTTCCTTTAGTATCGCTATAGTAGGCCCGACGCCAGGATGTCAGAACAACTGAGGGGGCATTTAAATCTCATGGGGGGCACTTGACCTCGGCCCAGGTAAAAAGAATTGCGTTAAATTAATACTAAAACACTGTGTACGGACAAAGCTGTTAATGTGCGTATGCAGTAAAAAAAATCTGTTGTATGAAACACTGTGTGCGCGGAATCCCACGCGTATTGTCTTTGTACATCCGAATTAACGTGTAATTAAATGCAACAAGCACAGGCGCAAAACTCCTCCCTGCCTTCTCGCCCATATAAATATGGTAAGGACTCCACTTTGGAAAATACTAATGAAAAAGCAATGACAAAAGCAAGCAAGAAGAGAAACTTCACAGAATGTGAATTGGAGGTGCTCCTATCGGAGGCAGACCGTGGAAAAATGATGTCATTTGCAAGTTTGTCCTGCGAATTAATAACAAAAAAAAAAAGAGAGTGGGAGAGTTTAACTGATGTGGTTAATTTCAAGAATAATATCAAGAATAATATCTTGAAATACATCAACTCACAAAAAAGCCACTCATCACGCACCCTGCCGCCTCCTTGCTGTCTCTCTTTCCAAATTTGGATCCAACTCAGCACAGAGCTCCAAGAGGATAGCTCTTGGAAATCTGAAATAGCTAATAAGCCAGTCATCAACATGGGCAAGAAAATCACTGTAATCCCTAAAAAAATGCATTCCCTTCGGATTCGACCATTGACAATGTCCTCTAATAAGACTAACACTGCCTTTACCATAGACTAAGGGTTGTATACATTTGCAAATGCTTTTATATGTTCTAAATCACATAATTGGTGTCAATTTGATCAATTATGAATTAAAAGCAATGTTTTTCACACTTGTTGGTGCGATACTCTGTAGTGTGCAATTTAACATAATTGCCTCTAGGAGTCACCAATGGAAATAAAACAAACACACACAAGAAATACACGTAAACCAGACATGAAGTTAGCGTAGAAAAATGCACATTCTCATGTTAACTTCATCGTTAGTAAATCCAAACGTGAGTGTGAAATCTGGCGTACGCAACGTAAGATTTTGTGCATACGCTGCGTTGATACATGAGGCCCCTGATCTCTGAACTATTTCTTTAATTACACTATTTTTATAATTTCATTGCTTTTTTGTATTCTAAAATATCTAAATGTGTGTTCTGAAGGTTGGAATGACGGGAGTGTTAGTAATTAATGACAGAAAGATTTTTCACTTTTGAGTGAACTTCTGTCACTGATCATTTTAAAGTCATAATTGACAAAAATTGTCACCATCACAGCTCTAACTAGAACTAGGTGCATTTATTGGTTTTATTGCTCACCTTCTATTCAGCTAGAAAAAAATAATAATTCAACAGACCCTAGATAATTAACACAAAATACCTCACAGCAAAGAAGGTCGCTGGGTTAGTGGTTCGAACCTCTGCTCAGTTGGCGGTTCTGTATGGAGTTTGCATGTTCTCCCTGCGTTCGCGTGGGTTTCCTCCGGGTGCTCCGGTTTCCCCCACAGTCCAAAGTCATGCGGCACAGGTAAATTGGGTAGGCTAAATTGTCCGTAGTGTACGAGTGTGTGTGTGGATGTTTTCCAGAGATGGATTGCGGCTGAAAGGGCATCCGCTATGTAAAACATATGCTGGATAAGTTGGCGGTACATTCCGCTGTGGCCCCGGATTAATAAAGGGACTAAGCCGACAAGAAAGTTAATGAATGAGAGAAAAGCAGACAGCACAGTGATGTATTCATCTAAACACATCTAAATCTCTGCAGCATGGGTGGTATAGAAACATTTACTAAACTAAAAACATTGTAACCCTGAAATCTTCTTTGTACACATAAAACCAAAAACAAACAAAAATAACTATAACTATAAAAATTATAAGCACATCAAGGATTTTACTACCACTAAAACTACACAATTCAGTGACCGGACATTTAAAGAGCCCATCTAAAAAATCATTATCTTTCATGATGCTTGTGATCCTGTGTTCACAACAGAAAATAATAGTCCCAATAACATTTAAAATCACAAAGCAGGCCAAGATAGACAGAAAGTTTCAGAAACAACAAAACATGGGGAATTCGGGTCCTAGAGGAAATCTGGTCATCATTTAAAAATTCTAGGCATTTACGGGTGCAAACTTCTTTAGTTTGTTGACCTTGAGTTGCAACAATGCTTTAATGAACCCCGATATCAGTAAGAGGAAAAACATTTTGTTTGTTCTGTACTCAAAACAAGCCTTTAACTGTCATGCAGATTAATAGCTTTTTATAAATATCTGAAGCTCACGTGTAAGAAAATTTCCAATAAGAGCTCTGTCTTCTGGAAATGGTTTATAACAGAAGACATGACAGTCTCTCTCTGGCCTGGGTCCACAGAGCTGATTGATTTGGATTTTATGCAAAAAAATGTAAGGATAAGAGTGCAGGTTCTCTGCTGGGGGTCTGGCTTGTGTTAGAATAGAGAGGCCAAATGGGTCTATTGAGGCTGCTGTTTCCATAGAGAGCAAAACCGTGGTTTGTCAGCTCTGAAAGGGAATTTATGAAAGAGATGCTGAAAGATGGGCTCCTGGTCAATATTCTGCTTTGAGCTATGTGCATGGCCAAAATCTCACATATCTTACATTGTTATATTCCAACTTATGTTTGCCTTCCAAACTTTTGTTTCCATATCTTTTAAAATTAACTAATTTCCCCATCATTAAACACACAACCGCAGAATCATTTCTTATTACATTGAACGTATTGTGCTCATGTCATGTGAGCTGACACTCACTTACTTATCTTCATCTTTTCTTTTTTTTAAATCAGGAGTCGCCACAGTGGAATGAACCCAATTTGTGATCACACAATGCCAAATAATTATTAATTCATGGCAAATTAAAGGCTGAAAACCTTTGCTATTAAAATTTCACCAGACTAAAAAGACAAGAGAGCAATAACACTCCAAGATAAATATCTACCAAGTTGATTCCAGCAGAGAATGTAGGGTAACAAAAGCTGAAGTGTTTAACAGCACAAAAGGCCACAGAGAAACAAGGCACTAACTGTTATATTCGAACCACAAATCATTATTTCATTCAAATCACAGTTCATTCAAACAAAACGAAAACCATAAAAGTGAGCAATAATCATCAAGAGGCATTATGCTGCTTGTAAATAGAATGAAGATTTCACAGCTGTGGAACATGCTGTTCCTCAGAAGAAGAAAAAATCTTCCTGGAACATATGTTCATCTTTTTGTTTACAAACAGCTGTGTCTTATGAGCTGTGTCCATCCACAATAACACTGAACTCCAAACAAGTCACAGTGTTTCATTAAGCAGTCAACAATAATTTTAGCAGCTTTGTTGTAAAATTGTGTTAATTTAAAGAGAAAATAAAAAACACGTTTGATACGGTAAACATTCTTTAAACTTACCCAAACGTTTAGCCCATGGCCTGTCGGTATGCAACCCAATTAGCATGCAACAATATTAGCAAAACATTAACAACGTCTAAGAACACACTTCTGTTTCTGCTAACTTTGCTTCAAAAGCATAACAAACCCTTTCAGTATGTGTAAATAGTAGTGCGCATACAATGAAAACCGAACCATTTAGCGTTACTTAACGTTACCCTCGTGTAGTTTCAACAAGTCATGAAGTTTGGCACATGAGGAATGCAAGATGTCAAGCTTCAAACATATTTTAAATATGTTTATTCTTGTATAAACATACTGAAATATAATCGTTGCTAACTCACAATCATTCACAAATACGAATTCGCGACCGCGGGATTGATGTTTGTTTACGTAAGTTAAGTTAGCGAGGAGCACGTGTGTGGCATCAAAGCGTGAGCATCAGGATAGCGGCAATGCAGTCTCAAAATAAAAGGTAAGCCTACTGTACCTGCCGCACTGTCAGCTTACCCCCTGGCATTATAGTTTCATGTTTTTAGAAGTTATAACACGTAAACAAAAAAATAATAATAAAATAAAATTTAATAAAATAAAATAAAATAAAATAAACAAAGTAACCTTCTAACAATTTTCATTCATTCTCTTCTTCACTTATTGCTTATCAAAGGTATGGTAATTGTTTCTGGCCATTACAGATCACTGAAAGAAATCAAACATATTTTTAAACAGCAGACGAACATTTTCAGTTTGTTTGTTTTGTGTCTTTTCAAGCAAGGTTGACCTTGTGTATGATTTGTATTCAAGTATAGGCCTACAGCATGTGTGGCATATATCACATGGTAATTTATAATGTTATATTTTAGCACAAGATACATTTTCTGTCTGTTTCCAGGACTTTTACTCCTACAAATACAGTTTAAATGAAACAGAAAAGGATTCTGCTGCAATGGTCAGTATTATTTACAGGTTATATAATGTTTATTTATAAAAATTTTCAATAGGGTGTCCCGTTTTAAAAGTTACACTTATTACAAATCTTTTTTAAAAAGGTACCGCAAAGTGACAGCTTTAATTCAAAGATTGTTTTTGTTTAAGATATTGCAAAAACCTCCACAAAATCTGAGCTGAACACAAATGCTATTAAGGTACCCTTTATTATTGACCAAAACATACTTTAAAACCATCTGTTTCAACTGGATTTTAGAAAGGCAGTTCCAGAATGGTATTAAAATAATACTTTCCATCAAGTATGTCCTCAAATTCATATTAAAAGCACAAGAGAAAACCACCAGACGATTCCAGACGAACCTGACATTTGAATTAAGCAGACATATACATGAATTGGCTGACAATGTATTTGTATCTTGGTGTGGTTTAAATGGTGTGTGACTACAGGAACATTAAATCTCAACCCCCCTCGCCTCATCCCCTTATTTTACTGGAGTAATATAGTCTCTCTACATGAGGCAATATAAAACTCAAATATAGCAGTACCACTCAGTACACAAATCAAATGGAATGTTCAGCCTTGTTTGAGCAGAGGCACCACTGAATCCTATGCCAAAAAATATACCTACTTTATGTAAGATGATCCTAGATCTGCACTATATTGGCTTTAAGGCCAAATCTTTTCTGAGAACTAAAGAAAATTTGCTATGATTGAATACATTAGCTCAGTTCCTGTTAAAACTGTCTTTATCTTCTGCAGAACCTTCTTTTATACACATCTGTTTCTAAAATAATGCTTATTAATATATACTGTAAATACAGCAATAGACTGAAGAAACAATTCACTGCAAATTTTACCATAATTTTTAGAGAAACATCTAAACTCCAAAGTGTTTATAAAGTGCAATATTTTTTTTAGGAATTAGATGCTTAATTATTAATGTCAAATTACTCTCGTGGCATGTTTAGGTTTTAATATGTGCAGTTCGAGAAAAAAAAAGTGTCCTCATGTTACAGTCACATTGGTTTTACAAAATGTATTTATTAATCCTGACATAGATACTTTTGAAATTATTACAGTGTACCAAAATATACTATCAAATGTCCAAATAATAAACTAAACTAAAGGCTTTTGGACCGACCATAATGCACCTGTATTTACAGTAGTTTTACAGCTGAAACTTGGTGAAAGTATGAGGTGGTAATTTATTGAGATGGAGACTTGCAGAAGCCTCTGTGTGTATCGGCCCTGGGTTTTCGTGGAGCCTGACCTTTCCGTTTTGTGGCTTTCCATAAAACCCCAGCCTTGACAGTCTTTCAGTTCTTGATGCTGACATTGCACTGCATTGCATTGCAGAACACATTCATGTTAAACCTCTGTTGAAAGTGTACACAGTTCTGAGAACACTGTCACTCTGTACAGTAGTAGCCCTAAAGTAATGTCTGAGGAAAATTAACTTTGTAAAGTTATCTTTGCCTTTTATTTAAATATTGATTTACATTTTAGCATACTTTTAGCAGAATGAATAGAAATAGAAAAAACAGAAGAAGAAAATATACTTTCAGTCTGCTTTTTAAGTACTTATAATATAATTTATATACTTCTGTGCATATCATGTACATACAAATGTATACAGCACTACCTTTGATTTATTTATTTAGTTGATTACAATGATGTTAGAAGTTCTGGACTAATTTTGTCCAAGGTAGCAATAAAATATGACACTTACTATTTATGCTTACTGCCCAAAGTATAATGAAAATTATATGTGAACTTTACTTAATTATAATTCAATAAACTTGCTTATTGAAATATGTGCAGGAGAATGGCTAATGAAATAAAATGAAGATCAAATGAACTATTAATAAGGTTATATATAGTTCATTCATTCATTTTCTTTTCGGCTTAGTCCCTTTATTAATCGGGGTCGCCACAGCGGAATGAGCTGGCAACTTATCCAGCATATGTTTTACATAGCGGATGCCCTTCCAGCCACAACCCAACACCGGGAAAAGGTTATATCACTGTATATTTTATGTTCTGTGCTTCATGTTTTTAATGCATTTTTTTGTAAAAAATAATAACCATATTCTACTACAAAACTACAGTTTTAGTTTATGTTGTTACTGTTTTTTCCAAAATAGTTTTAACAATTAAATACTAGAACACTTTTAATGTTTGCCTCTTGTTAAGCAAAAAAAAAAATAATAATAATAAAATCTTTATCATCATTTGGTGATTTAAAAACAAACATTGTGCAAATGTACCATCCAAATATTACTTTTGATCACAGATTACTCTATGTGATCATTAATGTATAGTTTATGTATATTTTTAATTTTAACCAAATAATCTAATGGTAGCTACTGAATTTCATATTGCCTAAAGAACAGAAGACCATCATTTGCAACTCTGCAATGACAAAACTTTCTAGTGTCTGCTCTGCCATAGCTTTACATTGTATGAGAAAAGTATTCACAGTATCTCACTTTTTTCACATTTTGTCATGTTACAGCCTTATTTTAAAATCGATTAAATTCTTCAAATATTACATTTATTATTATATTATTATTATTATTATTAATCACATGTACAGTACTTCTCTGTTGCAGCACCTTTGCAGTACATCCTTAATTTCATTTTGATCATGATGCTGCAAGCTACAGACATGCATTTGCAAACTTTTTGAAGAATAACATTAATTCTGCAAAATCTAAATAGACAACTGGAAAATATACTGCAGAGTAAATAAAAATAGTACGGATGATTTCATTGGCTTGAAATACTTATAGTGGCTCGGCACTGAAATCTAGATGACTGTCTCTCCTTACACAGCATTGTAGATTCAGAACACAACACCTAGATAATCGTATTTAATGCATCACATGCATATACTGACATCATTTTAAATAAATTAATAAAAAAACATATTAAATCATGATCTGTTTTACTTTTACTGTCTTAAATTTGTACTATGATGCATTGCATCATCCTAAAAGACAAAGGTCTCCCCATTTAAATTTCTGTAGTTTACCAAACCAAGGTAATGAGGTCATGTTATCACTGAGAGCTATCCCAGTAATGAAGAGCACTATCACTGTTTTGACAAGTAGTAATTGTGTTTGACTTTCATTTGTCTTTGTGTGCATTTCAGAGATTAGAATAATTTAAGTTCATTAAGTTCAGTAGGGGGTCAAATGATGCATCTGCCCATTTTAAGGGCATTTATAATGGCACCAATGCATTAGAATAACATCTTAGAAAATCATAAAAAAATACCACAGATATGAACATTATTGATCTTAAGTCTCCATGAAATCAAAATTTAAGTTTGTTTTTTTTAACAATAAGTCATAGACTTAAGGCTATCTAGCTAGTATATGCTCCAAAGTTTAGAAAATACAGTGCTCAGCATAACTGAGTCCACCCCATTTTGAAAATGAATATTTTTTATAAATTTTTCAGTGAAACAAAACAGATTTATTAAACAAATGAATTTATTTAAATAGTATTTTAATCACTAAACATGTTTAGAAATTGAAAGATAATACAATTAAATTCAAGTTAAATATTGCAAAAAATACAAATAAATAAATAATACAACCTAAAGAATTTTAACTTAAGTTTGCTTCTTTTGATTTTTCCTCTTTTTAAAATTTGTATTTCATATTTTTCTATAACATATAAATTTGGGTGTATCTGTTTTTTGATTGATCGTAAGTTATTTTGTTAGATAATCTCCAGATTTGGCTTAAGTACTGACTAATCTAGCGTATGCACAAATAATTTTGCATAGCTTCCTATTAAAAAAATTAAAAGATAGATTTGTGTGGAATATACTTATATATGCTAAGCACTGTATATAGATTCAAAATGTACAGCCTCTCAGATCCACAATTATGGGTCAGAATTTGATGACTTCACATTGCAATTCAGAATTCCATGTGATTTCTGTCCAATCGAATATGTTCTATCTAAAGCACCTATTACACTATAAACTGATACTAAAGATGCAGCTAAAACCAGTCAAAAATATTCACAAAAATATATCATTTTATATATTTTGAACAGCACAGTGCTACATGTATGTAGAGGATAAAATGAGTCATAGAGCAAACGTGTTCAGTAGTGGTGAATGAAGTCTGGGTTTGAGTTAGGGTTACACAAACCCCCATAGTGTGCCTTGTGTCAGGATAGTACAGTGCAGAACATCGGCGCAGACCACAAAATATATTGGACCCATTTTTAAATCTACTTAGAAATATATATTTTAAAAATGATGGAGATTAGAAGCATAAACAGTTAGACAGACTCAACATTACTATTAGGCTATGACTATCATCAGCTGACAATTAGCTATGACAAAATTCAACTTTACTGCGCTCTATGATACAAACAAAATGATTGGCTCTGTCATTGATTGTTTTCCTGTTTCAATTTGCAGTAAATATAAATTGTATCAGCTCAATGAATTTTTCAAGGCATGACAGGTGATCTTTAATATACAGTATTTTCATTTCACTCTACTCTCAGAATGCAGAAGTGAAAATTTGATGAAAGATAAACAGTTTTTTGCTAAATACAAATTAAGATTAAATGCCCCTTGAAGCCTCAGTGTTCAGTCTTTGTGTGGTACACATGCAGATTTAAACGCCTGAACTTGGCCATGACACCTACCAATCCAAAGTTTATTATTTGACAAAAACTTATCTGTATTAATGTGAAATAAACAAGCTCTTCATCTTCTTAAAAGATTGCTTCTCGGATAACTAAGCAGGTTGAGACATCAGTGTGTGCAGTTCTGAGGACAAGAAAAAAAAGCCCTATTAAAGGCAAGAATTCCCCATTACTTAACCAAAGCCTTGAAACACACTGGGTTTGTTTCTCCCAGCGGATTAGTCCGACAGAACCTGGCAAACATTCATGGGAAACATACCTCCTCTCTCTATCTTTCTCTCTCTCGTCAGCTAGTCTGTAGGGGTCGTTTTCCTAATTCACAAGTGATCTGACCTCAGCCTTTTGAAGAGTAACAGTTGGTTTTGTTTTCTGACTGGCAGGTGCTCTGCAACCAGTTCTCATATGATAATATCCAGTCCATGAAGTTTCAATACTGCAAATCAGTTGCTACTACTCAAACAACATGTACTTTTAGGCCTAAATAATACATACACCCTCTGTGAACATCCTATGTGGATATATGTACGGTTGCACATTTGGCTCATGAGACTTCAAAACATGATGTATTAGCTGTACTGGTTGACCTTTAAAACAAATGTTTTATTAAAATTCATTTTGATGTACATCATGGCCCCACAACAATACGTCAGTCATATCTGTAGTAAAAAGCAATGCCATGCTGATACAGCCCTGACTGAGTCCCAGAAGTCTTTGCTTTGAGGAAACTTAATGCCAAAATCATCTAGTCTGTCATCACTTTTACTGGCATTTCTGTCCTTTACACTTTTTGTGCCGCTTCAGCTCATTTTCTTTGGCAGTACTGTATTTGATTTCATAAAATATTCCCCTCATATTTCTACACTGTGGTTACACAACTTTTATGCGAAATGAAGAAAAGATTTCTTTGTAAAAAATGAATCACTTCTGTTATCTTCTTAGAATTATTAGAAATTTGTTTCTAAGTTGCTGAAACAGTTTTAGCTCTATATAAAGTTATTAATTAAGACATTTGCTGATCTGGAGAGTCATCAGTCAAGATTCAAATAGCACGTTTTGAAAAGGTCAAACTCCAAATGCTCAAAGACAGTCCAGTTTTGACTTTGTTATCTCTACGTAACCCTTGTGCAAGTCTTCGACAATGACTAAGACTACTAATATGCTATCAAAATGACACACTCACCACTATTTTTGCCCAAATGTCTTATCACTCTGATGTTCAGTCAAACTTGTTTCCTCATGTTTCTAAGAAGAAAACTATTTCCTAACATGTCACAGACTTTTCTCCTCCTTAATCTACAGTACTCTAAATAATTATTATGTTGGCTGAAAAAATCACATTATAGAATGAACTCCTAACAATTAGGGTTCTTTTGATATTCATGCACATGCACACAAGAGAAAATGAGCATGCACAGGTTAAGCTGTAAAAATTTGGGATGAGGTCATGAATAGTGGCCATGGGAACCATATGCTGCTACATAAACTTTTTTACCATTAGTATGGCTCGTTTGATTATATCCTTAAGAAAACAGATTAAATCTCAATATATGTTAACGCTGAGAGAAATGGCCCACTGTATATGGCCAGCGAAGCTTAAAGGGCCAGTTTGAACAAATCTGTCTGTTAGACAGATTACAGATTATCTTCTGTGAAAGTCTGAAGCACCATTCGTCTACACATAGGGTGATCTTTGTGGGTGTTAGTATAGAAAGGTTGAGGTAAACCTGAGATAAGCTTCTCAAATTTGTGCGATAAAAATGTACGTGTTTGTCAAACATCTCCTTGCACCTTATCATTCAAAAAAGGAAATAAACAAAGGTTGGAGACAGTGGTCTCATTAGTGTCCTTCAATTATGTACACCACATTCTACACAAAAACAATTTCAGACATATCTCAAGCTGTCTTGAAAAATGTGAGAAAACAGTACATTTAGTACTAATTTCATTACACTATACCAAGAAAAAACTATTTGTTTGTGACTATGCAATTTGTTTGCAGCAGGATAGGCAATATTTATACAGCCGGTCAGTCTGAGGGAGATGTGTGCTCAGTAATTGCTTTGTTTAGTGAAGCGGGAGCCATGTTAATCCTCATTCAGAGTTTAACATAAACTTCTCAAGAAGACTTATTTCCATACGAATGCAAGCAGGCCAGAGGTGGAAGGTCTCTCTCTCTCTTTCTCTCTGCCCTCCCTATTCTCTCTGTCTTTAGAGTCTCTTGAATGCCAAAGTGTGTGTGTGTCAGTATGTGTGTGAGCAGGAATGTTTTTACATGTGTAAAAGATCGCTTTTAAGAGGTCACTTCACTGGTCCCTTACTTTGAATTCTTCTCAGTGAGGGTAATTTGCTGGGCAAATATGTCAATGAACCGAGGGTCAAATGGCACTGGTGTCTGTGAGTGTCTAACCTGTGGTTTGGACCTTTTTTATGAAGTGCCGTTTAGTTGTCAAACAGTCCCTAATATGGCAAGTAGAAGCATGGGGCTTTCCCATCTATTTCTATTATTTTCTAGAATGTCGTGAAGGCAGAAATTTTAGGATTTATATAACAGGTGTCTTAGCTGAATTTACTCTGAGAGAATTGAATCCCTCAAAGTGAATGCTGATTACAATACATGTTAATTTTTTCATGTTTTGATTCTTTATAGTAAATTGAGTTATTTCATCAAAATTTTGTCATTCTGCTGGACTGTATCACCAACTTATGCTACAGTTCTGGTTCTCGAATCTGATATATTGAAGTAATATCAGCACCCGTACAGCCTCTTTACCCTTTGTGTATTACTCCGCCCACATACAAAAACCAGACTCTACAGATCTAAAGTTTAAAAGATGCACGCTCAACTGTTTAATTGTCAGCTTAGGATTTGAATCCAACGCGGAAGAAAGTAGTTCCTCATACAAAAGGGTTTTATGACTCTCTATGTTTGATTTTCTTTTTATATTTTTATATGCTGTCAAACAGTTGTATAAATGCAATATTACACTCGTAGCAGTGCGATATGGTTGTATATCGGCACCGGTGGGGGCACTAAAGCACTCGGCCTGCAGCCTCCTGCCAACGCACGCCTCCCACCAGTGGCAATATACAGCCATATCGCACTGCTACTCATGTGATATTGCTCATATATAATATAAATATATATATATACATATATGGGGGGGGTCAAACATATGACACTTCTGAAGAAAGTAGCAGTTTACTGTTTAAACACAATAACAGCAAAATATTTTGTATAAACACACAAAACTACACACAACAGGTTTCTTGTATTGCCATATTCCCTCATTTGTTGGTTAATTAATTGTGTCAGCTGTCAACTCTGAAACAAAGAAACTTCAAAACCACTCCTTATCTCAGTCACAACACGTTTCCCTTCTTAATCACTGAAACATGGGCCCTTCACTTGATTTCCAGCTCCTGTTTGACATGGAAACATCTGCTCAAATGTCTTTCTGCATTACATACAAGTTTACCACACGTCTGTACACATTAAACATTAAATGCAAAAGTTTGTATGTTTCTATCCACAGGTCTTCAATGTCAAAATACTCTATACTTTATTACAAACAAACCAATGTGGATGCCAAGGAATGCTGGAGAGTGCAAGATTAGGCCTGCCCCCCATGACCTTGCCATCTTATCCTCATCGATCTACCCTACCCAACACAGCCGTTGTTTGAAACACAAGGGACACCACAAATTCCAGCATTAACAGGGTCCAGCGCTTCCCAAAGCAGTGGCTCCAGTCACAGGACTCCCACATCCATTGTTTCCCAGTTCCGGCAGGAGCAATTCCCAGTGAGAGGGAACAAGCTGTGCACACATGAGCAGACAAGCAAAAGTGGTAGACAGTGCTGGGTCACTGTGCCATACCCTCATAAATTCTTGTGCCTTCCTTTTAGGGGCCACAGACTGACTCAAGTGATCATAGGTGATGGACAATGAAGTTAGTGGACCTGTGTGTTGACTAGGTGTAATTCACTAGGACAGGGAATTAAATCAGACCGAAATGTCACACCGTTAAAGAAAACAGTTTATTAAAAGTTTTCTGTATTTTGTTTTTTAGATATACAGTTAAAGTCAGAAATATTAGACCACCCCCCCCCCCGTTGAATTTTTGTTTCTTTTTTTAACTATTTCCCAAATGATGTTTAACAGAGCAAGGAAATCAGTATGTCTGACAATATTTTTTATTTGTGGAGAAGGTCTTATTTCTTTTATTTCAGCTGGAATAAAAGCAGTTTTTAGTTTTTTTATTTATTATTAGCCCCTTTAAGCTATATTTTTTTCGATAGTCTACAGAACAAATCATCGTTATACAATGACTTGCCTAATTACCCTAACTTGTCTAATTAACATAATTAATCTAGTTAAGCCTTTGAATGTCACTTTAAAATTTATAGAAGTGTCTTGAAAAATATCTAGTAAAATATAATTTGCTGTCATCATGGCAAAGATAAAATAAATCAGTTATTAGAAACTGATTATTAAAATTATGTTTAGAAATGTGTTGCTCTCCGTTAAACAGAAATAGGGGGGAAAATAAACAGGGGGGCTAATAATTCAGGGGGGGCTAAAAATTCTGACTTCAACTGTTTACTGATTGGCTGATAGCCGTGCGATATTCTGCAAATAATAGCACTGGTACAGCCTCTTCACCCCTCACCTTTGTGTATTACTCCGCCTATACAGCGACAAGCAGAGCACACTCTACAGTTTGACAAATGTTCCAACTGTTGGACAACATAATGTACCTTTGTGGCTTTTTTAGTCAAGAATGTAGTTGTTTAGATTGAAACTATGCAGTTTATTTATAATAATAATAATACCTATTTTAAAATATTTATAATTTCGGAGTATCTTTATATTTATATATTTCAGTGCATCTGCCGCCATCAGCCTGTCTGAGCTGACCAAAAAAGTGACGGTTGTCGTTCTACCACAGCATGGGGACAACGATCACATATTAAGTCCTAAGGGGAGAAAAACAGAATTTTTTTCAGCAAGTTCGAACTACAGTTGAACAAATTATTATAAATTAGTCAAGTGAGATACTAAGTCGATCTGTCTCTTTTTTTATTTTGTAGTGCTGTATTTATATCACAGAAACTGGTAGTGTTTGCTTTGCTCTGGCTTTTCCAGGGTTAATTATTGTAAAACCCTGATTGCATCAGAGAAATACTGGGAAATCTCTGTAAAGTAAATTGATAGCATTTCATGCCATTCAGCCTTATAATCTTAAAATGTGAGCAAAAATTACCTCGGCCTGGTTTTTTGGCATCTTTTGTAATTTATTGTCTAGATTGGTCATGTAATATACTGTATCTTAAAAATTGCAGTACATTTTCTATTATATATTGTTTAAAACTACTAAAAATGTTAATGAAAGTTATCTTGTTAAACTGCTGAGTAAAACATTCAATATCAAAAGTTGTCAGAGCAGATTTCAAGATCTCATAAATTTGAAAACACAATTATATATATATATATATATATATATATATATATATATATATATATATATATATACAATTATATATTTAAATACACAATTATATATTTATATATATATATATATATATATATATATATATATATATATATATATATATATATATATATACATACAGATCACAGTTTACTGACTGTAGTTTCATAACATAATGGCATTTTTATTGATGTGATATATCAAAGTACTGTATGCAATAATAAATTACAATTCAAGAGATCACACTTAGATATTGTTTGACAACTGTTAGCAGGTTTGGCATGCTGTCCCGGGAGAGAACCCTGAGCTCGGAGATAGTTGAGCCCAGGGCTCCTTCCAGGTCTATAGAGCATGTGTGGGGAGTACGAGACCAGGTGGTTCTCGAGAGCTCCCGGTGGTAAAGGAGGAAAGGAGGAGAAGGGGTGGATGGGGGTTTCTTTGGAAAACGAAGATAAAGGAGTAGTTCTAGCTAGCCTACTTATAGTGAGTTTGGAATAATCTGATTGGCTAACTAATGAATGTAAACTTCAAAAAAAGTAAAATTTTGTTTTGTTTTTAATTTGGCTTTTGTTTGATCCGCGTCAACTTGAAGCCATTTTTCTCTGAAATCCGAACTTAAAATACACATTTCTTGGTGATGCAAATGCATTTCCATTTATCCTGTAAAAATATTTTTTTTTATCCAATAAAATGTTTTAAAGAGTGAAAAGTCCCTCATTTCCACCTGCAATTGACAAGCACAAAATTATGTTTGATTTCACATCATAATTAAATCCTCCTCTTTCTTACCTAAGAACCTTTAAAAGACAATCTACAGATACTTCCCAGATGAGAGTAAACAGATAAGAACTTGAAAAGTAATTATGGTCAACAGACTATCTAAAGGGGGACCATCAAAATAAAGTGTTACCAAAGTATCATATTTAATGTGCAGCAAAAATCACTGAACAAAGGAAAAAATAATGTCAGACAAAACCCACAGATCAGCTTTTAACTGGCAAGTCGGTAATCTCCTATAATGAAGGCATTAAACAAATTACACATAAAGCGACTTTAATATGAATAGATGTCTTAAGAAGATAGCACAGAGTTTAAATAAGGACACCAGTTCCAGCTTACTTTAGCCAAATGAGATAAAAATGAAAAAGGATGTAAATGGTCATGTAGAACAAAAGCATGAAAGCTCCAGTCAGCTTCTGAAACTCTTTGAGACTGAAGCTAAGTATGTCAAAAGTCTTACTGAGGAAATCAAATGCCTTCCAAATGAGATTATATCAGTTGTGGCAGAAATTTCTAAAGCAGCTCCAGACGCCTGGCTGACGATGTTAGATGTTCTCCCATGAAATAATGTGTTTAGTAATGTCAAAGCAAAAGCAACCCTGTTAATCCTTATAAAACCAGTCTGAACTTTGACCTTTTAGTATTAGTCCAATCAAAGCATTCAGGGAAGCAGAATAAGACAGTTCTTGAGCAAAGAGAAGTTAAAGAAAAGTTGCCATATGTATTGGCCACTTAAAATTATAATACTGACATGCATTTTTTTCTTCAAATTTGTGACAGCAAATTCTGTAAGCAATTATTTGGAATTACTATTTCTTCTATAAGTAAGAATGTTTAGCCATTAAGAAAATTAACATGTTCAAAAGTTTATCATGCAACTTTTTTATTTGAACAGCAAACTAAACCAAAACCTTTCTTTCTATTGCTCTGGAAAACAACCCTGGCAATTTAAATATGCATTGTCAAGTATTTTCATATTGATGTATTCAGTATTCAGTGTCAAGGCAAATTAGGTTATCATTCACAAACCCTTATCCCCTGAGCTAATTCGAGCTAGACCTTTAGTGTTAACACTGAATGCATTTGACAGCGCATGTTTGGACTGCTACTTAAAGTAGTATTTGAGAAGATCACAAAATTAAATGCAACCATTTGACAGCGGTGAATGGAACACAAGGGCTCAAGTGGGACTTGCATTCCACGGCATTAGAAGAGCACTCTGTGAACTTGAGGACTTGAAGACCCCCTAAGGAGAAAGAGCCCTCCAACAGAATTTAAACATAGTCTCAAATGCAGCTCTCTTTGAGTAGGGTGAACTCAGGTAAATTTTGTTCCACATTTTGAGTCATACTAGTTAGCACCGTAAAGGTGGCCCGGTTAACCACATTTCACTTGGGAAATGTGTCTAATTTTACAATATACTGCTTGATGGTTATCAGTTTATTAGGTTTGCAATTTTTAATACATGCATTGGTACTTATCTTCAATGACAGCATACATACCATAACATACATAACATCAGTAAAAACAGATGAAGTTATTTACAAAAATGTATACATCACATGAAATAACAATTTTCAGTAAATAAATATAAAATAAAATCTGAAATCATTCATTTTATTTTTGGCTTAGTCCCTTTATTCCTCATTTAACCGCCAAGTTATCCAGCATATTTTTTACACAGCGAATGCCCTTCCAGCTGCAACCTGTCACTGGGAAACATCCGTACACACTCATTTACACAGAAACACTACTGACAATTTAGCTTACCCAATTCACCTATAGTGCATATCATTGGACTTGTGGGGGAAACCGGAGCACCTGGAGCTCAAAGCTAAGGCTTAAACCAGCAACCTTCTTGCTGTGAGGCAATCGTGTGTGCTGCTCCAACCCACTGCACCACCGTGATGCATAAAATCTGAATACATTTTAATATAATTCAGCCAACAATCAAAGTTTGCTTTCAGTTTACCCACCCTTAAGCCATCCGATGTATAGGCAAGGCAAGGCAAGGCAAGGCAAGTTTATTTATATAGCACATTTCATACACAGTGGCAATTTAAAGTGCTTTACATAAACAAGAATAAAAGAAACAAGTAAAATAAAAATAAAAACAAATCATAAAAATGAGTAAAAAAAAACAACAACAACATAAAAACGGGTAAAATGTAATAGAAAACAATGAAGAAGAAGAGAAAAACATATTAGTGCAATCTGTCAGACGTAGCACAGTGCTCATTCAGTAAAGACACAGCTAAACAGATGTGTTTTCAGTCTTGATTTGAATGTGCCTAATGTTGGAGCACATCTGATCTTTTTTGGAAGCTGATTCCAGCAGCGAGGGGCATAGTGGCTGAAAGCTGATTTATCCTGTTTGACTGAACTCTTGGAACTTCTAGTTTATATGATCCTAATGATCTGAGTGATCTGTTGGGTTTGTATTCAGTGAGCATATCTGTAATGTATTTAGGTCAAGGGCTATTTAGTGATTTATAGACCAGTAATAATACTTTAAAATCTATTCTGAATGTAACTGGGAGCCAGTGTAGAGACCTGAGGACAGGTGTGATGTGCTTTTATTTTCTGGTTCTGGTCAGAATCCTGGCTGCAGCGTTCTGGATGAGCTGCAACTGTCTGACTGTCTTTTTAGGAAGACCAGTGAGGAGACCATTACAGTAATCCACCCTGCTGCTGATAAAAGCATGAACAAGTTTCTCTAAGTCTTCACTGGAAACAAAGCATCTGATTCTTGCTATGTTTTTGAGATGATAGTATGCTGATATAGGTGTCATTTGTTCTGCAGCAGAACATTAAAGAAGATTTTTAGCAAAACCATGCTCCTTTATGATTCATAAAAGTGTGAGTGAATAGCTACTGGCACTTTAAAAGTAAAACCACAGTGAAATAAACATCAGATCAAAATCAATACCCATGGCTTCTGATGATAAATTGTGGCTTATTAAGCAAAAAAATCGAAATGTGCAAGAAACTGGACAATATTTACAACATATCATCTTCAATAAAGCCAAGGCAAATGGATCCAAGGGTCCATAATATTTATTGTAGCGTACAAAAAAAGTACAGCAGGTACTATTTTGGTCCTAATAAAAATTACTAATAAAAAAGTAATAAAATAAAATAAAAATAAAACAAAACAAAACACATGGTTTATTGTTAGACCATACAACCACAAATTTACCCTGGTTTATCAATCTAACAATCGATCTACCTACAGTATCTATAGATCTATATTTACTTTAATTCTGCCCTATTATAAAGCATATGCCCTTTTTAAATTTTATTGTAACTGAATGAGAAAACACGACCAAACGTAATCGTTTGCATAAAAAGTATAAGAAGAAACTGCATTTCTGAACTATTTCTTTAAACCCCGACCTTTTAACCTTAGCCTGCAAACGATATCTTTGAGGTTGATGATGTGCGCTCGTGCGCGAATTGCCCTCAATGAGTTTGACGTGCTGTAGTCACACCTGAGGAAGCGCGCGTGCCGTGATATCGTCTCTTGATGTCTCGGAATGTGTCTAACCGCGACCAGAGAGGCAGGCTGTGGAAAACTGAGGGGGAGGGAGAGGGATCCAAAGTAACAGCGTGAAATTGCATAAAACATGCCATTGGGCGCCCAGCGCACTTCCACATTGATCACTCTCCGCTCGGAGTGGATGTTCACAGCCGCTTGTGAAGAAGGAAACGGCTCACGGTGCTTTCCATGGACCAGTACCGAAGTGACTTCTTAAAATGTTGGATGTATACATGGGTTTTATTTTAGTTTAAGGAAGGACAGAGTTTTCTAGAAACCTGCTGCTGAAAGCTGAAAAAGGGGAACTTTCAAGAGACTCTGCTCAGACTTCAGAGATTGTTTTTTTTTTCTAAAATGCACTTATTTGGATTTTCTGTCTTCTGTCTCGCATTGTTTTATGCAAACCTTGCTTTCGAGTCAAGTCACGACTACTATGAATACGATCAAGATCAAGCAGATGCCATGGTAAGCACCAGCAAGCTCATTTTTAAGTTATTTTACTCACTATATTGGTATAATTCGAGTCATATATTGACTATGATTGACCCCCCTCGGAATGAAGAAAACAGCTATTCTTCTGTTTATTATCAAACGTATTAGTGCTGCCTTGATTATTGAAATATAACATCAACAGTCAACATCACCGGCACTGGTAATTAGACTGTTGTAGTTAATATTATATTCTGCAGAAACACATGAATGGAACTTGTATAGTTCATTGTGTAATCTGTTAAGCAAGGGCAGAATTTTTAACCATTTAGGGTATGATGTTACATTCAAACCACCATGGTGGTTACCTTTGACCTTACCTATTATTATATGATGGTTACCATTTTATGTCTTTGTGGTTTTGTTTTGATTTATTACAGTATAAATTCAACATCGTTGTTAATAGCACCAAATAGGTCTGGTAAATTTATTATTTGCATATTTTTAACCAATTAAAATTTTTCAGGGGTTATAAAGTTTAACATTTTGATGTACAAAATATTTTTTTCTTAATCATTTACGCTGTAGTAGTTTAAAAGGGAAATAATTTGAGCACAATTATATCGTCATAAAAAGTGAAAGCAGGTGTCATTGCTTCAGATGTAAGAAGTGCTTTCTCTCATTTTGTATGAGCAAGAAAGAACAGAAAGTAAATGTTAAAAATACACAATTATCAATATATATTTCCAATTAGTGGAATTATGTCTCCACAGAGACTTGTCTTAACAAGAAATCAGGTATCTTTTTGCTGCTTTTGGCTCATATACTCACCCATATTATGCTTTAAATGACAGCAATTAAGCAAGATTACTTTGACAAAACATTGTGTCTTTTTATCCACAGCAGCAGTAGACACTTTGGAATTTTACTACGTTCAGTGTATAAATGATACCATATGCTACACGTAACAATGTGGACGTCTTGACAAAATTTTGAAAAGCTTCCCATTGGTAATGTGCATGGACATGGGCCGTACACTAATCACGACTGCCTAAAATTAGACTTTCTTTGTTTTCACTTCACTTTCCCTTAAACTCCTTTGGGTCACTGTGAAATTCAATGGTTATTAAGATTCATTTAGCTGGAATTCACAAAGAGGAGGGAAAGTTAATTGTGAGTGCGACAGCAACAACATAAAAAAGCTGTTGAATTTCTAATCGCTTGTTTTCAGGCCACTTGGGGCATATTTGTCTTGAGCTTATGCCATGGAATTGAATAATTGTTCTAGAATTGCACATGTAGCTGAATGTTATATGAATGCATAGAGAAGGTGACTCAATAATTCATTGGGCGTCAGTCAGCGTTCGCCTAATATACTGATCTTATTTCTCTCCCTTGGACTTTTCCATCATGGCCATCTGTCATCTGTTTGGCAAAGTTGTCTTGAAATGCATGAGTTATTGTGATCGCAATTATAAATTACAAGGGTTGTACACGTAGAGAGAGTAATTGTCTACTAAGACTATCTTTCTAAAGGGGTCACCAGGGAAATGTGGGTGCTTGGAGAGTATATGAGGTGCTGGGACCCTCTGATTTGTAGTCTTAAACTCAGCTGCAGTCTTGACCTCATTCATTGGAACTGACGTATGGCTTTGTCATATGGCTTAACAGAAACTCCATCATTTTTAACTGGGATGTTGACTGCTTTCGGAATGCATATGTTAATGTTAATAGCTGCTATGTTGCAAGTCTCTTGAGACCCCCTGGTTTAAGTAAGCATTATATTTCAGCCTGCATGGCTGTCTTATGTCTAGTGATAAATATCTACTGTATGAATAAGCCACCCATTATAAACCACCTCCAGCTAGAACAAAACCACTTTCCCCCTCCTCCAAACAACACTGGCTGATTTCTGCTTTTTGGCGATAGCTAAGGGATTCCCCAGGGAAGTCTTTTCTAGAGTCAGTGTGTGGTCATGTGTACTTCCCAGGTAGGGAAGTTAGTACAGGTGGAACAGATTACCCACATCTGTCTCTCTTATCTTCTCCACTCTAATAGCCAATCCACCTGCCAGGTCCGCTCATCTTTTAACTTCAGATTGAGCACAGCTACCTTTCACCACTTTCACAACTTTAGAGGAGCTTTCACCTGGGGGAAGGGAAAGTGATGACATAAGCAAGAAGACTTCAGGTCCTTTAAGAGGTCAACAGTTCAAGCTATCTTTGAACTATAGGTAACTGCTGCAAATTGGGTTTTTCAATAGATTTTATTTCTCAAAACATTGTACAGTGCTGTACATTTTTAAAGAACTGCCATGTTTAAAAGTTTTCAAAGTGTACAATGTGTTTTTGAAAGGATTATTCCGTTGATGGCTCATTTAATGGATAGTTTCTGTTTAGATGTGACTCAAGTGGCAAGGGTTTAGGAAAAATAGATTGATTATATTGATGTTATTATTCAGGTTTGATTTTGTTGATTCAGATATTGATAGTTACTTTTCAATATTAGTTAGACTTTAAATCAACATAGGCTCATTGTAAACACAGTATGTGCTTATTCTACAATTTTGTAAAATGTAAAACATGTTAATAGAGGTGTGTTTCATTACTTGTTTAAGACGACAAATCCACTAGAGGGCATTGTCCACATTTTAACGAATATAAAATACATTATGTTTGCAAAAATCACACTGCATCCTTTTTAAAATCATTGAATTGCTGTTATTTTCACACTGCATGACTATTTGGGTAAGCATTGAGTTGCTGCTGTGTTCACTTTGCATGTTGGATCAGTGACATAAGGACAAACTGCAAGACTTTACTAGAAACAATCGCTGTGGACTCAGATCATAGAAATGATAAGGAAAAAAAACTATCGCAGGCGAGACTAGAAATGGTACTCTGCAATAAGTATTTATAATAATTTGCCACTTGTGCATTGATTTTTAGCGAAAGGGCAAAAAGAAAACAGTTTTTGTTGTAGGAAAATATGCAGATGATGCAGGGAACAAAGATTATGTCTTCTGTATCGCAAACCTAAGAACTAAAGTTTAGCTAAGTTTCGGTTAAGACCAAGACCTAGATTAACTGAAGTTTTAACTTGATTATACTTTGCTTTTATATGCCACTTTTAAAATAAGCTACTAAGCAACCTGGCCATAAGGTTGTCCAAATGGAGATAAAATTGTAAGGCAAACATACGGTATATGCTTATAAACCATAGATCCTTTTAAATTGTTGGGGGGTATTTATTTGGGGTTTTGCAAAGAACTACATCAAAATATTCACTTTCTTCTTGAAAATAAGTCCCTGTAAATAAACATCGGTGAAAATAAACAAAAAAGGTTGGCTTCATATTACCCAGTAGTGTTGATTTTATCTAGAAACTACAGTACATTTTTTTGTGTGGTTTACAAAGAGTTTTTGAATTTCTATTTACAAAAATGTTTCTTGATAATCTGACAAGTGAACTTGCACATTAATAATGTTGCTAACATGTCTAATTGATTTGACAGATTTCTTATTAATTCCTTTGTAGCTGAATCATTGAAAGTATTGAAATCGTTCCATCTGATATTTTATTGATATATTAGTGCACACTTTAATTACAGGATCAAACAACATCAGTTCGATTTTGGCAGGGGTGTCCATTAGATGTTGTGTGTCATGGGGATTTTTAAAAAATAGGTGTTGGGGCACAATAAATCGAAGTTTTATCAAATCTAGCGTGTCAGTGTTGATGGCAGTCAGTGCTTGACATGAGAAAATTAATAAGGTTCCATGACATCTATATGGTCCATCAGTTGGTGATATTGGGGTTGTCAGGTGGAATTATGAAAATAACAAAGGTTTTGTGGACCAAATGCAACAACACTCACTCTCATGGACAGATAGACTAGCACAGGGATGCTTTTGATTAAAATTTTCTGTCAGTTATTTCTGTTATCTGTGGTGAATTTGTAATAATCTTACCATTTATCACTTCTGCTTTGTCTATAAACTGGTTGTGGATCTCAGTCCCCTTTAACAGAGGAATTCAGCTCTGACTGTGTCCCAGCAGTGTGCCTGAAACAGCTGGGGGACTTTCAGTGGTCTTTTACACTTTTTTTCCAGATCCAAGACCCCTTTTGCAAATTGTCCCTGCAAGAAGATACACTGAAGTGTGTTAGAGTAGAAAATTCCAAATCACTAAAATGAGTAGACTTTTTTTAACTGCCTTCTTCTAGGAACTTTCTTATCACTCACATTATAGTGTGTGGCCACTCTGGGAGTGTAAACTGCTCAAGTATGGAGACCAGACCCTTGGTAATAGACTGTTAAGTAGTATTTCTCATTTTTTGTCTTATGTATCCCCAGAGTCCCATCTTTAAGCTTTACATACACTTTTATTGACAGTAAATCAGAAATGTATTCCTTTTTAGTCATTATACAAGGTATAATGTAACATTATCATTAATATTGTAAAACTCACCACCAGTGATTTATTTTAAGCCATAAGAGGAGGGGAACAGTAGAGTGTGGATTTGAAAACCCTAACCAACTAGCTTGTCTTCTTTTAATGAAAATTTCAGGGTGCATTAATGAAGAAACTTTTCAAAATTGTAGATTTTTTTATTGTTTATAAAATCCATTAAGATTGGACATTTGACAAAACTGAAGTAATTAGCACTCTCTAAAATACCACAGAAGCAAGAAATTTCACCCTCCAGTGGATATGAAATCATTTGTACAAATCATAATGAGAAGTCAAGACTTGCAGTGTGGCAAAGACTTAGAGATTAACAAAGATTTAGAAAGTTACAAAGGAAATTGAAATCTTTCTAAGCCCCTAGAATCACTGCTCTGAAGGATAAAATGGGTTTTGTGTACTGACCCGTTAATAAAGTCAGCGTGAAAGAGAAATGAAAAGGTAGTGCACATGTAGGCCATGATGATCCTATTAAAAAAAATGTACAGTGGTGTAGAACATCGACTGCCCTTTTTAATAGTTTATAAAACCATCCATGAATGCATGTTGTCTTGGAGACTTAGAAAATGGAGCACTAAAATGTAATTCTTTTTTATGAAATCAGGGTATCATTGAACATAATGGACATGCAAGAGAGTAGTGCATTGATTTACAGAATAATCATAGTTTTGCAATATTCATTAATTAATTTTCTTTTCGGCTTAGTCCCTTTATTAATCTGGAGTCGCCACAGCGGAATGAATTCCCAATTTATCCAGCATATGTTTTAAGCAGGGGATGCCCTTCCAGCTGCAACCCATCTCTGGGAAACATCCATACACACTCATTCACACTCATACACTACAGACAATTTAGCTTACCCAATTCATATACTGCATGTATTTGGACTGTATGGGAAACTGGAGCACCTGAAGGAAACCCACGCGAACGCAGGGAGAACATGCAAACTCCACACAGAAACGCCAACTGACCAAGACGAGGCTCGAACCAGCGACCTTCTCGCTGTAAAACGACAGCACTACTGCCCCACTGCGTCGCCCGTTTTGCTATATTATACAAAACAAAATGTGTAGTCCTTTGCATTTTGTATTGTTTTGTGTGTCACTCTTAATATTGTAAATATAATTTCTTGGTATTTTCTTTGAGTTCTGAAATTGCATTCCTTCTTATGTGGAATACAGAAAACATACATATTTTAACTCTATGTCTGAGCTGCTCTTTTCCATTCAGTGAAATGCGGTTATGAGAAGAAATTGCATAGCTAGGAAAATAAATCACACAGAAAAGAAAGTCAAACTTGTTTGGAATGACATAGCAAATGATGATAGAGTATTCGTTTTTTGCTAAACTAATCCTTTAAGCTTTCTTAAGACTTTAAAAGAGATGTGCAATTCACATGCCAAGACTTATGAATGAACACTTGCAGAGTGGATGCTGCTTGAACCTTACTAATGTCACTCTTGACAGTTTCTGTCCAGGCAGGATATTTGCTTCATATAATGCTTTAAGTATGCCAAAACAAGAACCATGTCTCCCCTGCCCCCACTGTATTGGCATAGTTTTTTTTATGTGCCTACAGGGAGTTTCATTGGGATTTTGTGTAGAGCTCTATTATGATTTGGAGAGCTGAAGAATTGGGTTACAGAACATTAGAACTAATATCCCTGTGGTCTTATTGAGTAGTGGGCAACCCTCCAGGCTAATAGCTTTATTGCACCACAGAAACCTTAACCAAGTACACGTCAGAAGTGCACAGTAATTGCATCCTGACACACGCCCGCCTCAACACGTGAAACGGATCAGATCAAGAAAGCAAGTCTTTCTCAAAAAGGAAGCGAGGTTCTTTTGTGACCAATCTGTGGATTATTTTTAAAGTCAGGAGGAAATCAAAATATACCCTGTTTATTTTCTTAATGCACATTGCTGGTCTTATTGTGCACGAATTATAATTGCATGGTTTTTGAAATATTTTGCAAAAACAAATAGTTTGCTTCCATAATCTAATGAGTGGCCCTGCCCCAGAAACCACTTTTAATTTTGGCGGAGATTCAGAGAAAACGGATATGACTTCTATCAAATGTAGCCTTTTTTCAGTTAGTGTTGATGTACTTGGCGATAGCACAAAACTTGCAGTGCAACCCAAGGCAAAATAGGTGTTTATATTTCAAATTGCTTTTAGAAACGATGTTTATTCAAGTCATTGTGTTTCTATATCATTTTATACAATGCAGATTGTGTCCGAGTAGCAAAAACAAATCAGATATGAAGTTTCATTGATATGAAACAAGTTAAATTAATTAAGCACATTGAGTTGCACAAATTTGCTGGTTGATAAATGTACTTATTCAGGCATTGTCCTCTCTTATTACCTGCTCTGTGTTGTATCCAATGCTGCTAGCTCATTTTAATAGATCTAGCAGGCTTTGGACTGGAAAAATAATTTCCATGCGGATGATCTGCTCTCAAGAGTGGACGCATATGTGCATGAATGTGTGTACTGATTCCAGCGATGGTTTAGAATCATATGAGAGGCTGTAATATTGCATTCATGAGCTTCATAGTGGAGTCCTCTACCTTGGGGAACATCTCAATTGCTTCAAGAAAACGAGACAGATTAGGATTGTCTGTCTGAAATGTGGAAAGACTGAATGCCAAAAAAGGGTCTCAGTTACTTCTTCAGACTTGCGGCCAGACTTATTCTCCAAGGAATTGGCTCTCCCCTAGGTCAAAGGCTCAAAGCTTGCAGCCAGTTCTAGGGTTTCTAAGAGATCATTAGAGGGTTAATGATATCTTAGATCCTCTTCCTCTTCTCCTGGGTGTCAGTAAATGTAGCCCCAGACATGCCCTCAGCAGTCTTCAACCACATCATTCAAGTTCAGTGAGCTCAATACTATCCGCAAGCCTGCTCTCTGGAGTCCAATACTTGGGATGAAAGGTATGTCTGAAACAGATGCAACATGTGTTCTTGTGCATATGCAGCACTATTAGAGTGTCCATGTTCCACCTGAGTTCAGTGAGCAAGTATGATGCTCTGTGATGATGTCTGTAATGCTCCCCAGTGACCGGATTTGGCCTTTTCCCTTGTGTTTAAAGTAGTGCAATAATAGCTTTGACTTTGTCTTTGATTAATAACCTATTCTAAGTGTGCAGAAGCAATCTGGTTATTCTGGCCGAAGATTTCTATGCCAATTTGCACACTACAACAATTGAGGAAGAGGCCTGAAAAAAAGTGGAAAAAAGAGTATGCTTATTTCTGTAGTGCCACTATGACACCTAATGTTATAGCAACACTTGCAATGCATTTCTAACAGGACATATTTATCTCGGATGGGGTATTGAGATGTACCTTTGAACTGAGGTGCTTAAAACGGGCCACTTTGAAGGGCCCTTTAGAATAAAGGATTTCAAAGGGTACAACTGATGGACTCTTCAGGCCACCATGATTCTTTGCGCAGGGAAGTTGTCCCTATGCTCTAATCCTTTCTTTCTAAGCCGTCAAACCCTTTGAATGTATTTGGTCATAGGGGTGAATCCTCCGAATGAAAAAATAGCCAATGAGAGCAAGCGAGTTTACTAACTAAAGCTGCATTCACACAATGAGTGACTCTCAGCGGCAAAGTGACAAGGGACCATTCATTTCAATGGAGAGCGAGCAACCATTGGCAGCCAGGTGGGCGTGTCGTACCACACAACAAAGTTGAGAATCCTTCAACTTCATGCAAATGAAGAGCAACTTTGAGTGACAGCCAATACGAGCATCAGTAGAACCTACGTGATCCTCTCCCAGCTCCTGCTGGTTGTATTTTCCATGCTGTAGGCCCACACAGATCTGCGTTTGCAGGAGATAAATAGCCGCATTTACCGAGAACAAACTTTTTTCTTAATCCTCTTTGTAAATAGGCATTTAATGTACTGATTCCATTTATAATTAGTGTTTTCTCTAAACAATGTTTACTTTCAGTGGCACGTAAACTCATTCGCTCTCTGTGAACAACATCATTAACGTTACCTAAGCAACCCCATGGTGGAAACGCCCACTATCGACATCTGTCTCCACTCAGAGGGACAGGCAGCTACAAAGTCGCTGCTTGTGTGAATGAGTGTGAACCATATATATTTTTTCATAATATATGTTGATTTATGAATACATGTTTGATTTTGTTTTTATATACACAATTATGTCGTCAATCGGTTGTATAAACGCAATATCACACAAAAATTATATATGAGCAATATCACGCAAGTAGCAGTGAATTTTTCTTTTTTTTCTTTTTTGAGATTGAGTTGTGGGCAGCACAGTGGCGCAGTGGGTAGCACAATAACAGCAAGAAGGTCGCTGGTTCGAGCCCCGGCTGGGTCAGTTGGCAATTCTGTGTGGAGTTTGCATGTTCTCCCTGTGTTCGCGTGAGTTTTCTCCGGGTGCTTCAGTTTCACCCACAGTTTAAAGACATGCGGTACAGGTGCACTGAATAAACTAAATTGGCCGCAGTGTATGTGAGTGTGTGTGCTAGAGTGTTTGGGTGTTTCCCAGTGCTGGGTTGCGGCTGGAAGGGCATCCGCTGTGTAAAACATTTGCTGGATAAGTTGGCAGTTCATTCCGCTGTGGCGACCCCTGAGAAATAAAGGAACTAAGCCGAAAAGAAAATGAATGAATTAATGATGAGGTGTGACTCAATTGTGTACTTATGTACTATGCATGTTTTTGCATATATAGTCCAAATAATGTGTTCATACAGAAAATTCCCCTCAAAAGTGCACTATAACCAGGGTGCTACACTATTTAAAAATGTTGGTCAGAACATACACAATTGTCGCAACCTTTTTGAGCTTTCAGACTCTTTAATTAAGAATTACCTTATGAAGTTTTTATACTAGTGCTAAAGTACATGTGCATAATGAATCCTTTGTGACCCAGTTGTTGTGTCTGTGGAACTGCCAGTGTGAAATAATTACTACAGACAGCAAATGCAACCTGCCCTTGTTCCTTGTTGTCGATCCCAGTTGTAAGAGCAACAAATTATAACTTGTATGGTTGATTATCTGGAAAAGTGGCAGAAGATAGATTTTTCTGATGTATGATCTGTTGAACTGCATCCCAATCACCACAAATACTGCAGAAGACCTATTGGAACCCACATGGATCCAAGATTATCACAGAAATCAGTCAAGTTTGGTGAGGGACAAACCATGATTTGGAGTTACGTTACGTATGGGGGCATGCAAGAGATCTGCAGAGTGGATGACAACATCAACAGCCTGGGGGTATCAAGACATTTGCGCTGCCCATTACACTACAAACCACAGGAGAGGGCAAATTCTTCAGCAGGATAGCGCTCTTTTTCATACCTCAGCCTCCACATGAAAGTTCCTGAAAGCAAAGAGGGTCAAGGTGCTCCAGGATTGGCCAGCCTGTTCACCAGACATGAACATTATTGAGCATGTCTGGGGTAAGACGAAGGAGGAGGCATTGACGATGAATGCAAAGAATCTTGAAAAACTCTGAAAGTCCTGCAAGAACACTTTCTTTGCCATTCCAGATGACTATTAGTTTGAGTTATTTGAGTCATTGCAGAGAAGTATGGATGCAGTCTTCCAAGCATATGGGAGTCATGTTACAATATTAATTCTTTTTCCATTACACCATGACTTTATATTCTATTCTCTACATTATTTCTGTTAAGTGACAAGACTTTTGTCTAAGCAAAGTCAGACCTTACTTTAATAATGAAATAAATAAAAATCAAGGCATGATCATATTTTTAGGAAGGAAGGAAAAAAGTAAAATCTCAGCAGATGTGAGGTCTTGTGGTTGGCTGAATTGTCAAGTTGGCATTCAAAGAAATCAAATTTTAACATTTTAAACTGTCTGTGCATTTCAGCAGTATTTTAAACTTGTTTATACCAGTTGTCTCAGGCCTTCAGCTTTATGATTATAATTGTTGGTTATTTCTTAATTACAATTGTCCAGTATAGATATTTAATCATTTTAGAATCATTAAAAATCAATAATTGATTTTGTCATTGACCGGTTAGCTTTGATGTGAAGTTTCTACAGTAAATTAGATAACAGAAATCATTTAATTATATTATCGATTTCATCACACTTTAAATTTCCACTTTATATTTTTTATTATATTGTCATGTAACCAATAGTGATCTGTTTGTCTGTTTATGGGTTATATAGAAATGTGAACTTACAAATCATGAATTTATGAAGCCTGACGTTTTGATTAGACTTTAGTGTAGGAGTCTGGGGTGACTGTAATGGAAATGAAACTGTATAAACCTGGCATAAATATGAGGCATTTTGACTCAGACTAAAGGAATTCCTTCAGTGAGGGTGCCTTCCAGAAACCTCATTCAAAATAGCTCCGGATGCTGGTATCAGCTAAAGGGATAAACGCTAACCTCATTGCCAAAAAAGGATCTAGTTGTTTTTGTCATTGTGTCAGTTTTGTGGTTTGCTTCAGGAAACACTAAGCTGTCGAGAGACCGTGTGTTGCTTCGGGGTGTCTGCTGTGTGTCTAATGATACACATTTTATAATTGGCACCAAATTGTTGACTCAAGTTTGAACTTTAAAATATTTGCCAGTCATGATGCGGTCTTAGTCATTATTAGGATCCTTTGCGTGCATGGCATCAAATTTTGTTTTTGTCGCAATGGACATGGCATTCGGTCCTAAGTGTTAATCCCAGATGCTTTCTATTGTGATTCATTCAATGAGACATACTTTCTAGCATTAGAAAGGAAGTGTTTGTTTTTATTGGTTTACAGCACAATGCTGCTCATGTCTGGCCACTGGTGTTGTATGCATCTATCATCAGGTCTATCATCATTTCATCACTTCACATGAATCACTGTTCTTTAGCGCCAAATGCAATCTTGTATTGAGGCCATTCACTTTTCAACTTGATTAATTGGCTGTACTCTTTACTTTCTTTCCATTAAAAACTTGGACACAATGTGTATTTAATCTTCATATGAAATTAGACATGCATTCATTTAAAGAGACAGTTCACCTAAAAATCTAAAACTTGCTTTTACTTATACTCACTCAGGCCATTCAAGGTGACTGTTTTCCTTTAATATAACATGTAAGATGATTTTTACTTGGTTGGCAATTCATAAAATGAAAGTCAATAGCTATGTTTCCATCCAAAAAATGTAAATTAGATTTATGCGTAAAACTTGAATATTACATAAAACATTTGTGAATAAAGCACTGTTTCCATTCAATGAGTTAATGAGAACTAAACGATAAACTGATAAACTGGCATCAAATATCAAAAGGAAAAATTTAATTTGCTGTGGTAGGAGAAACCACATTGGGCCTTTATTATTCTAATGAATTACTTGAGCCTCAGAAGACAAAGTGTGGTGGATTTTGGGGGCCACTTTTCTGGAGTTTTGGAAGTTTTATTTATTTATATATATTTTTTTGAGAAACTCAACATTTCGGGTGGTAATAATTCTGAAACACTTTGATGATGAATGTTGGATAAGGAATTTTAGTATCACCAAAAGAACATGTTTGATGTTATGAAATATAGTCAATCCACTGGTTTGTCCATCAATGCCATCACACTGCAACGTTATCACATGATCTGTTAAAACAAAAATGACATTACTTTTTTGATGTGCATTCTGGAAATTAATCAGTAAATAGTGTCCATAAGATTCTGACAGTATGATAATCTTGGATTAAAAACATCACTGTTTCACGGTATTATGATTAATGCTTTAAAGTATATTCCTTTTAAATGTCTGGGTAAAAAACAAAAAAACTTTCACCCTTTGAGCACATTGTATTTTATTTTGAGAAACATTTAAAGTATTTTGGAACAGTAAACATATCAGGCTAAATAATTCAAATGAATCATTGACCTCTGCTGTCTTCATTAATTTCAAAAACTACAAAAAAAAAAAAAAAAAAAAAAAAAACCTACATATACTGTAGGAGCGGTGTAGCAGAAAATTTTGGCAGTTTTAAAACCTTGACTTTTCCAAACCACAATTTATCTTGAAAATGTTTATCCTCCTATTCTTTGTATACAGGTGAAACTAATTTGGAACGACTTTATTTTGATGATTTATTTTGATTTACTTTGATGAACAAAATGTTTTAAAGGGACCATCAATATAAAATGATACCACAAAATTAATAGCCGTGGCTTCTGATGAAAAGTGATGAAAAACGGTCTATGAAAAAAAATCTGAAAATTTCTGATACATATTAACATATACCAAATTAGAATCTGTAAAGTCAGTTTTATGTTGGTTGCATATGGTGGCCCAGTATTGCACAATGCAATGAATTACAAAAGTAAACATAATACTCCATAACATAACATTAAAAGGTTCACAACAAAATAACATTGATAAACAAACATAAACTCCCAACACAAAACTTTTAGACACAATGCACATATCTATAATGAGGCTTTTGATGAGTGTTTATGCTCATTTAAAACACAATTTGTTATGTTTAAGATAAAACCAATATGGATATCTTAATATCTTTCCCAATAACCTTTATCCTAATATCTATTGTAATATATATCTAATATAATTCTCACTCCTTTTTAGATCACATGAATTGAAGATGCTTTGGTAACAGCATCTCTTTGAAACGCATCTGATCACGTAAAAAATTATCCAAGTACCGGAAAATATTGACAGTGAAAAACGGAATGCAGATGAAACATATTAAGATCAATCCCTTGCTGAATTGTGAGAATTTCTTGTGCTGTCGGTCTCAAAGTAATCAGCATTTCACTGGCCCCAAGTGGTTGGTAGAATTCTATTGTGTTGTGGCTTAGGTTTTTTTTATGTTGTGAGCTTATGTGCTTTTTAGTGTTATTGATTATGTTGTTGTGTCGTAATCTTATTTCCGTGTTGTAAGCTTATGTTGTTGTGTTGTGAGTCTATGTTTGCTGTCTTAAATTTTGCTGCATTGTGCACTACTGAGCCACCGTAGTTGCAGCATCCAGAAAAAGCACAAGAATGAACAGTACAACACAAGGAATTTATAAACACACAGCATCAGCTCACGTGTGCACACACATATATCATTATGCAACAGGGATCTTGCGCTCCAGACTGTCGTGAACGCACTCAAACTGAAGCTATGAATTGAAAGTGTCCTGTCAGATCACAGTTTCAGTTAAAATTCTTCTTTCATTTTCTAATGAAGTAAAATAAAAATCACTGACATCTTTGGTTGCCTGAATTACCAGCAAATTTTCATCACTTAATACTTTTCCAAGTTACTGTATTACAAAAGTAAAACGTTGAATGGCATTTTTGGGTCAGACTTCATGGTTCCCATTTCATTCTTTTCACATCAGTCTCTTTTTTTAGTTGCTACTGAATCATAAAAATAGGGCATTGTATCTGTGTTTTTACAATTACCAAACCTGAAGTTTGGGACTGACTCACGTGTGAATGTGTCTGTATGCTGTGCACCACACATCATTTTCTCAGTCTCCATTGTTTCTGGTAGGAAACAGACTAGTGTGTTATCTCAGGAATCACTGTAAACAAAGACATGGAAGAGGCCACATACAATAGTCTTGTTCATGCTCTTTTTGTGGTATTTAAGTTTCCTGAATAAACAGAAGGGAGTCAAAGCAGGGAGAAGTGGTCATTTCCTACAAGGATTATATTTTTCCTTTTTCCACGATTATAGAGCCATTTTCCTCATTGTGCGGTACAGCTAAATGTTTGCAGGTAACCATGTGGGAATCATGTTCAGCTACTATGTCACAGGTTTAATGATAACATTTAGAACTATGCAGATTGAGACTCATATTTTACATAAATAGTTACATTATCATTGTTGAGGGTGGGATACTGGCATAGCAAAGTGTCCACTTCATGAAAAAGGACCTTCAAGTTTATACTTTATACTTATAATCTTTTTAAGGCTTAAATGTGTTTATGGGGTGCAAAACAATGTGTGCTTGTGTTTCATTTGTAAAAATAAAATCAAGCTATTTTTTACATATCTTACTTTAATTTTATACTGCTACTCAGCTAACATGAAAACCTCAGAAAGCCCATCCTTAATGGGCTCTGATTGGTCAGCCACCAATGTGCTGTGATTTGCGGATCGGCTCTACTTCACGCCTCTACTAGCATGTGCTTTGCCTTGCTACAACATACAGTAAACGCTAGAAACTAGAGGTGTGAACTAGGGCTGCACGATACATCGTTTCAGCATCGAAATCGCGATGTGCGCATCCGCGATAGTCACATCGCAGGAGGTTTGCTTTTTTGCAAAGCAAAAATAAATAAATAAATAATTATATCTATATATATATATATATATATATATTCGAAATTTATGCTCAATTTCGATTATCGAATCAAAAAATAGAATCGTCGATGCTGCCACGCCCCCATGTCACATCAGCTTGGCTTGCCAAGCGGGAAAAAAACAGGCTTGTTGAAGTGCTTGTTAAACTGCAGAAGCAGGAGACCCGTCAACAGAATTTAAACCCTCTCCTCTTTCAATGAAGTCGCCGGTGTGTAAGCATTTTGGATTTCCAGTGAGTTATGTTGACAACGTTCGTGTTGTTGACAAAAAAAAACACAGTTTTGCAAGTTCTGCTATGTACGTATTACATACGGTTCGTCCGATAGACAACACCGGCATCGCGATCCTCTTCCCGTCCCCGTTGCAAATCCGCTCGCGAAAAGTAAACAATCAGGCCCTGTTACACTGTCTTTGTTTTTAAATGGCATTTTAGAACGACAACGATTTGACATCCACAGTGGCGTGTAGCATTTCTGAGCAGCCCTCCTTCCTCTCTACCTCTGAAAATGCACATCACGTGTCGTGACCACACAGACACAGCCTTGCGCTCGAGACAGCAGGTCCAGGCAGTCAGAGGACTGCTTCAATCTTTCACTCACTTGTACTTAGTCATTTTAGCGCACACCTCAGATACTGTTGGCTGGTTCCTGTTGGTTTGCGTCTTTTTTACCGATGCCATTATAACGACACAGATCACTGCCTATTCACGAGTCCCGCAGAAAAAGTGATTGACAGGTGTTAATTATGTGTGTATCTTGCCTTTATTTATTTACTGTATGATTTGTTTATGGGTAAAACAAAGACCATGCAGGTCAGGTAGTTTAAACTGTATGCTACAAATAATTAATTGGTCATTAATTAATTAATTAATTATTCATAATCGAAAATCGAATCGTGCCTTTAGAATCGAAAATGTAATCGAATCGAGGATTTGGAGGATCGTGACACCCTTAATATATATATATGGTTGAGCCGAACCTGAATACGGTATTCGGATAAGCACGAATAGCGTGTTTTTACCAATACTTATTTCGAACAAATATTATATCAAAAAGCTGTGTTTCCTCATGAGACCGCAGTGCATGCCCGCGTGAGTGAGTGAGTGAGTCGCACACAGTTGCACACAGCAACAGAGAAGAGCTTGACAGAGCGAAAATTACTTAACTGCATTACTATTTTTGTTAAATAAATTTTTGTATATGAACTGGGTTCCAGAGGCAGTTTATAAACTTGTAGCGTACTTAAAGCGGAGTTTGATCGGTATATTATTCCATTACGCTGCATTATTGACGTCTGCAATCTGTTGCTCTCTGCTTACGTAAGTTAGTTCTGTTAGCGCGGTAATTAAGACAATAGACTGTTGACAGAGTAACGTTAACGTTCGGTTATAAAGGTTAAAACGATGCTTGTGTAGTTGTGTCGAATTGTATGCACTTATAGGAGTTTTATGGTACTTGCAGACAGCAAGATATATGCTAAGCTAGTTAACCTTAGCATTGCTTCCCATCACTCATAGATATATACATCTATGGCCATCACTTATTAACTTTTAGGCACCCAAATAGATGAGTGAGGCTGCTGCTGAGTCATTCTTGGTCCTCCACCAGCCAAAAAAAAAAAAAACTTGCTCCAGTTCTTTGTGGAAGAATTTTACAGTCAGTGGTGCAGCAGATAAAACAGTGATACTGTATGTAATGTGTGCAAAAGTATATCTTAAGTATATATATATATATATATATATATATATATATATATATATATATATATATTGCAATATATATCGCAGGGAAAAAAAATATCGCAATGTCAATTTTTTCCAATATCGTGCAGATATACCGTCTCACGATCGGTTCAGTTACGATTATCATGCCAACGATTCGGTTCAATTTGATATCTCGGTGCATCACGGTGCATTAACAATGCTTTCCATACACAGCTTTGTATTTTCTTCACAGCACAGCAATTCTTGTGTTAAGATGTATAAATATATTTATATTTATATACTACTTAAAATACAATTTTATCCTTTAATACAAACACACATATATATATATATATATATATATATATATATATATATATATATATATATATATATATATATATATATATATATAAACTGTACCTTTAAACAACATGAGCGTTTATAGCAAATAAACAAATATAAATATCCCACTGTCTTTCTGTTCTTTGTCTAGCAAGTTCCTTCTTACACCAATTTAATTAATCGCACGCTCAACAGAAAGGGCTGCGATTGGCTCTTACGTGTTGGTGTTGTTCACAGATGAGTAACATGGAAAAACGGCAGCATCAATCACAGCCAATTCATGATAGACAAGGTGGAGAAAACTCTGCAGACATGCGCTCATGTCTGAATCCAGAAGTATCACTGTAACAGCTGAGAGGAGAGGAAAAGTCCCGCCAGCAGTCAAATGGGCACAGTGAGAAAGAGAGAAATGAAGTTTCCTTTCATTCTCTCAATCGCAGTGAAATAGGACTTTTGCTGTAAGTGTCATTGAAAGACTGTCCAGAGAACACACACGCAGTGAAATTGTGCCCAGTTTGTGCGTTTTTAAGTAATTGGAGCTTTGTAAATACTCGCGCTCGCCTCCCTAGCCATAGTGAGCTAGGGCGAAAAAGCGGAAATGAGATAAATAAAATGGGGTTTTCTCTGCTGTAATATTACAGTGCCTCTGTGGCCACGCCCCATCATTGCACGTTTCCTACGTAACCTGAAGGGTTTATAACATCATTAACCCAGTTGTATTTTTTTGTAGTCCTCAAACTTTGTTCGATGCTTTGCTAATCTAACTCCGTAAAAACTCCTTTGCATTGAATTTTGAGTGTCCTACATTCAAAGATGTTGTTTATGTTTACACAGCTACATCACAGAAAAACTAAAGTTTAAAATATGAAATCGTAGTGGACCACCACTTTTTAATAAAATAAAGCTGTTTGTTTAAAGGAAAAATGAGAGTAGGGAGGCCTAGAAAATATTGTACTTATAAATTCTCTCTTGGTAACTTGGTTATTTGCCTAATGATATTTTGACCTTAAAATAGAATGTTTAATCATGTCAAAGGTGATACAGAGCGAAGAATCACCAAAGACTGGCCTTCTTAAAGAGGAAACAAGAGGCCCAAGTTGTATTATTATCACTTCTTAACACCTCCGCAAGTGGGAGGAGGGTTTTTTTTATCAACAGCTATGATCAGCTATGTGGGTAAACTGGGCATAATTCCTGGAATTTCCCAGACAGCAGTATCTTTTTCCATCAGGGACTTAAGGCTGTTGTCAGATGCTGTTGGTGTTTCTTGCAAACATTTATTCTGCTGGAAATGGGGGAAGGTCAAGACTTGGGGGTTTGATTGAGACAGACATGGCTCCATCTTTACAGGCAACTCTGGGTCACATCCATCAGCTTACTGAGTAAGCAATATGTCAATTGACTTGGTCACAAGAGACCATTGAAGTCTGACAGTTACAGTACTTCATGTGAGCCTTTATTTGCATGGCTGAGTTTCTCACATTGTGACTTATACAGCTGTTAGCTGTATCAGCTGATTGATTTAACCCCTTCAGACCTGAATTATTTTCCAAATTTCAGTAAAATGGGATGTCATGTGATGTCCATTGTAATGGACGCAGGGTCTGAAGGGGTTAAAAAAGTGATGAGTAAACATTTTTTGATGTCTGCATGATTAAAGACAACATGCCGGAGTTCAATTAATATTTGTAGCTTTTATTTAGGATTTTAGCTGTACATTTATCTGTGGTTATGTAACCTTGGGGTGCAAACTATTTTACTTAATTGATGCCAGTAATACGAACATGGCAAAACAAAAGAAGATGTTTCTCTTCTCTCTGGGATACGTCTAATATAGCATGCTTAACTGTAATGGAAAGTCAATATGCTGGAACATCCAAGCACATAAGTTTATTTCTACTTTTGATTGTGTCAGTAACAGGATAGTCACCATTTCCTTTTTGACATCATAGAATATATTTTGTGTCTGAGTGGGACTTTTGTCCATACAATGAAGATTGGTGGTAAACAAGTACAACAAAACACAACACAGTTTCAATAGGTGTCAAATACTGTTGCTTTGTGCATGATGCTTGTGTTTGACCAGTGCCTTTATGACAATTCCTAAAGAGCAAATGCATTGTGACAAAATGAAAATTTTTTGTTTTGACATTTATAATTAACTAAAGGACTTCTTTCTGTAATAATGACATGAGCCGACTGTAATTTACTGTAATTCACCTAAAGTTTAAAGTTGATAAACCAGATTCCTTTTCTATGAGATGTTAATGTCATTGAAAAATTAGCAAATGTTAAGTAAGGTATAAAATACATCCAGCCGGTGTACTTTGGAATAAAGAAAAAACGTAACATGCTTATCAGCAGCCGGAAGGGCTTTATTGTGTGGAAACAACCTCCTCACATGTACTTTATTTCGCTTATGTTTATTCTTTGTTGCAAGTAGCCATGTAATGAGACACAAAATATTGTTCTGAGCCGTACTAGTGACAGACAACCACATATAATATATGTGAACATATTCATTGAAGATCAAGATTATTCGAAGTAACTGGATCACCATGGTTGGTATCTGGGAATAATGCTTTATTATATATAAGTTGCTTACACTTTATTTCATTTTGTCCTTGTTGCTTGTTGCATGAAATTATGTTATATTATATTGCTATGTAATGTTAATTAATTGCTGTGTAAAGTTTGGGATTGGTGCCCAAACCTGGTCCTGGAGGGCCAGTGTACTGCAAAGTTTAGCTTCAGACACATCTGAACCAAGCTGACTAAGCTCTTCCTGGTTGGAAGTTTTTAGCTAAACTATGCAGGACACTGGCCCTCCAGGGCCAGGTTTAGGCATCCCTGGCTTAGAGTCATTGCATGTACATATATTTTATTGTTATTTCTATAGTAAGTTCATGTAAAGGTATAACAATGACACTAAAATAAGTGTCACCCAAACTTTTGGTAACTGAAACAAATTACACAAAGAAAAGATTTGTTCATGTTTAACAAATATATTAGTCACAGAAGAAGACTTTAGCAGCCTGTTAAACTGGAGACACATTTAGCTGTATACATAAATAAATAAATAAATAATTAAATTGCCGTTTCATCTTGACTTTTTGGGAAAGTGAAACTGATATTTTTTTAAGCCAGGTCTCTCTGTTTTTATGCATCATGTATCACAAATCTATTTATTTTGTAAAACAATTATGTCATCACCCCATTTGTGTCAAGTCAAATACCGCTATATACTGCAATGCAACAACAACAACCACTACCAATGTGGACTACTCGCACTTGAAGTTTATGAGAATGCCCTGTCATCGGCTCTGTTTTTAGTGTATCTCTGTGGCAGAATTACAGAACCATATACTGGTCTGGCATGTCTACTGCATTGTTTTGAGTAGTTTTAGCGGTTTTGCGTATACACTGATATTTTTTAAGACAATACAGTGCTTACAGATTTTTTTTAGTACAACAAAAATACATTGTTTTGAGTCATTTTAGTGGTTTTGTGTACATGGATATTTGTTGAGACCATGCAGTGCTTGCAGATTTTTTTTATGAAGAAAAAATAATGAAACTCTGGCTTGGTGCATATTCAGTGAAAGTTAATATAGATTTAGATTAAATATTGCAGTTTTTAATTAATTCACTTAAATGTAAAAAAACAATAAAAAAACAATAAAGGCCTTATGGAAGCCTTTGAACAGCAGAAAGGTCACAAAAGAATGCAGATTTTATGTGTAACTTCTCTTTCTAAACTAATGTGGTGCTGTAATTTATGTTTCCTATGACTTCCAATGCCATTCTGATTGTGTGACCGGACAGTTTAAAAAAAAAAATTATTTTGGAACGATGCAAGGGTGAGTAAATGATTGCATGAACTATCCCTTTAAATAGGAGTCATTCATTTGTGACCACAGTGGTGGGTATGTGTTCGTCAACACTTAATAATTGTATATATTTTTTATTGTGACAGAGCTGTGTCAATGTTAGTATGGGGCACATGATTGCAGAATTCTGAGGCTGTTTCTATCCTGCTTGTCTGTGTCTCAGCAGGAGCATTCAGAGCCAGACCTGGTGGAGCAGTTGCGTTCAGCGGGTAGTGTGGATGAACTCATGAGGATAGTTTACCCTACCTACCGGATCATGCTGAAGTGCCGTTCCAAGATGGGGTCGCGCTTACTTCGCAGAGAACCAAGCTCCACAGAAACAAGGTCGGAGGAGGCCTCCTTTGCGGCTGCTTTCATCAATCTTGAACTTTTGAAAAGTGAGTGACTATTAATTTAGAACCGCCAAAGATTGTGTTGGCAGTATTTTTCTGTCATTATTGTCTGACAGCCAAGAGATTTTGATGCTTGACAATACCCAAAAAAGGATCTTTAGAATGCCAAGAATGTGTCAGATTATGAACACAGCATGTAAAGCATTTCAGTGGTGGCCTTTTTTTTAATGTTTCTCTTCTTCCTGTCTCGCTGCACTTCCTCCAGGTATTGAGATAGAGTGGAGAAAGACGCTGTGCATGCCACGCCAAGTTTGTTTAGATGTGGGGAAAGAGTTTGGGGCTACAAACACCTTCTATAAACCACCCTGCGTGTCTGTCTACAGATGTGGGGGCTGCTGTAACAGTGAGGAGCTTCAGTGCAGGAACATCAGCACTTCATACATCAGCAAGACGGTGAGTCAAAGTCATTCATGTATCCACATCCACAAATCTGAAGGGCAGTGTTATTAGGAATATTGATCTAAATACTGGTATTTAAATATTGATTTATATATTTTTTTTATAAGTAAATGCAATGACCTCAAAATTCTTTATAAATTCTATTAATTAAAAAAAGTTTATATGATTAATTGTTCAATGCAATGCAGTTTTTTTTGTAATCATATGTAAGAATCCTATATCATGTAATTAAAAGATTATCAAACATTTACCATCATTTGACACTCTTTAAAATAAAATTAAATATTAAAATATAAAATAAATATATAAATGGCTATAAAGGGCGGCAAGGTGGTGCAGTGAGTAGCGCTTTCGCCTCACAGCAAGAAGGTCGCTGGTTCAAGCCTCAGCTGGGTCAGTTGGCATTTCTGTGTGAAGTTTGCATGTTCTCCCCGTGTTGGCATGGGCTTCCTCCAAAGACCAAAGAAACCAAAGACATATGCTTAGATAAATTGGTTAAGCTAAATTGTCCGTAGTGTATGTGTGTGAATGCAAGAATGTATGGGTGTTTCCCAGTGATGGGTTGCAGCTAGACAGGCATCCACTGCGTAAAACATATGCTGGATAAGGTGGTGGTTCATTCAGCTGTGGCGACCCCGGATTAATAAAGAGAAAATTAATAAATGGATGTCTTTAAAAGTATGTTTAAAAAATCTGTTATGCGTATTGACATTTTAAACTTCGTTTTTTGTTGTTGTTTTTGAAACATTAAAATAGACACTTGCATTTCAAATACTTTCTAAGTTCATTTGATTTGGAAGGTATAATTGTAATAATTGTTAGTAATGCATATATGAGACATTCTACCAAAAACGGTATGGGACATGAAATAAAAACATAAATTCATTCATTCATTCATTCTCTTGTCGGCTTAGTCCCTTTTTTTAATCCGGGGTCGCCACAGCTGAACGAACCGCCAACTTATCCAGCAAGTTTTTACGCAGCAGATGCCTTTCCAGCCGCAACCCATCTCAGGGAAACATCCACGCACTCATTCACACACACACACACATATGCTACGGACAATTTAGCTTACCCAATTCACCTGTACCGCATGTCTTTGGACAGTGGGGGACACCGGAGCACCCGGAGGAAACCCACGTGAAGGCAGGGAGAACATGCAAACTCCACACAGAAACACTAACTGAGCCAAGATAAAAAACAAAACAAAACAAAAAAACATAAATACAGTGAATAAAAAGTATTTCATGACAAAAAATGTCTAAAATAGACTGAAAGTGTATTTATGCGAGTTGTTCTGTAATGGAATTCTTTTGGTTCTCAGGTTTTCTTTTTTTTACTATTATTAAAAGCACTTTACAAATTTACAAACCCTGTCATTGTCCCTGTCCTAAGCCAAATTGAACCTACAGCTTTAATAATTTTGTTATTCTAAAAACTGTTATTTAAAAAAAAAAAAAACTTTGAAATAGCAAGTTTAAGATGTTATCATTCACATCAGTTGATTAAAAAACATGAAATTATAAATAGATTCCACAGATAAATACTATTTTACAATTGTCCCCATGTTTCTGTAAGTCAGAAGAGATAAAACGCGTTCAATACACCTTTAAGGCTATACCTATATAGGTAGTGATATTATTTGATGGAGGAGAAACTGGCAGTGATCAAGGATGTGTTTTATCATTGAATTGTATGATTTTATGCTTGCTTTCATAATTTTTTTGAGGAAGACAAGGTTAAAGGTCAGGCTCGGTCACATTTCTTGTGTACGTTTCTGGGAAAATGTCCCATATAATACATATTCTTTATTTTACAGCATTGTGATGTAATAGAATAGAAGAAAATATGTTTAAATTATACAAGGTTAATGAAGGAAAATATAAAACACACACACACCTATACATATAAATATATACAGATTATACAGGTTATCATGTCTGTATTTGTTTCTGTATTTGTCGTATTTTTTCCTAAATTACATCCAAACACTTATTTATTTATTTGCTTTGGTGGATACTATTACCTAACATCTATTTAAATCTAGTCCTTTCTTTAGGTAGTAAACTTGAATAATCTTTAATGAATATATTTATAGCGTATTCAAATAAAAGTGTCTGCTTTTGTTTTAAAGCCTGCTCCCCTGTGTAGAGATGATCTGTTAAGCTTTGATTTACAGAGATGTGGATGAGGCAGGGGTTTGGTTGGGAGGTCATGGCTGTGAATTATTCGCAAGTAGGCCACCTTTAATTGCCCACTTATTTTGGGTGGGCTGACCTTAACAGGCAATGGGTTCTCCTCTTGTGATTTAAACCATGACGCCCTCCCACCAGTTGAGCAGCCCGTGCAGGTCAAGGTCTCCATGTCCACGCTACTGCGCCGGAGACGCTACACTCCCATTCTGGGCACAAAGCCTGAACAGCAGATGCAACGTGAAGATATTTCAAAATATTTTAGTAAGATTTGGATTATGAAATTACAAGCTCCAGGATTCATTGACGAAACGACTGGGTCAAGAGTAAAATATGTATCAGATGGTTGCATTTTATATCAATGGTATTAAGATTAATAAGATATTTACCTTTAGCACAAATGTAGAACAATTACAAAATAGACGTTTCAAAACAGACCTTAAACGCCTAAGAGAGTGAAATATCATAAAATTTTATGATGTGGATCATAAAATTATTAGTAAAATGTTATCTTATGGTTGCATTTTTAATTAATAGTATTAAGATTAACAAGATGTTTAGCACAATGTGATATGAATATATCAATGTTGACAATGTTGAAAGTAAAATATCAAGTGTATAAAGAGACAATAACAAATTTGTCAGTCTCAGAGAGAGAGAGAGAGAGAGAGAGAGAGAGAGAGATTAAATGGACATCCAGATTTATCTGACCCATGTCTCACCTGCATCTACATATGTAAACTATTAATACTGCAATAAATTATTATTTTTCTTCTTTTCCATCAAGACTGGTTGACTGACACATTTACAGAGTGAGCATGTGAAGCTTTTGGGATCACTTGTCCTGGTAAAAGCAGTTCTGCAAACATCAAAGAGAAAGAGTTTTTCCCAAGCTTTTGTCTAGATTTCATTATACCAATTCAGCATACTGTATGTTGTTGAAAGCTAGGCTGTTAATCCTCCCATTATTCTTGTTTAAAATGTTGCTTTTAACCCCAAAATGAAAATTCTGCCTTGGTTTTCTCACTCTTAGTTTATTGCATATCTTTTGAGCTTTTACTCATCTTTGAAACACAAATAAATGTACATTTTTCAAAATAAAGATTTCTGTCCCTCTACGGCAAGTATGATATTTTAAATCACAAAAATAAAAAAAATAAAAAATAAATAACAAATCAAGTAATTTAAGCAAAGTCTTTTAAAAGTATATGATTGCCTTATAGTGTACAATGAACAGGTTTAATGTTGGTGCTTATTCACGTATTCAAAAAAGCCAGAAGCTAGAACCATGCTTTGATTTACAGCCAAGAACAAACTTTATTGGCTACTGCATGACACACAAGAATAAATCTCTTTCTTTCTCTGACATTAAGAAAGCATATTTCCAAATTTTAACTTTTTAAAAAAGTAAATCAGCTTTAAATCAGCTAAATAGGCTTCACAGAAAACTTGATTCATTTTAATTATTAATATTTTTTACATTTTTGGGGTGATAAGAGTGTAGGAACAGAAATCTCAGCTTTCAATAATACTATCTTCATTTGTGTTCAGAAGATGAACATGTCTTATGGATTTAGACAAACATTAGTCCCTTTCACACAGTGATACCGGTAAATATCCGGAAAATTTCCGGAACGACTTTACCGGTATATTCAAAAAAGCGCTGTTCACACAGGCGAGGACGTTACGGAATTTTTCCAGAAAAGAGCATTCACACATCCATCGCAAAATGCCGGTAAATTCTGACATCATTAACCAGAAATGACCTCTAAAAGGCTGCGCTTGTGTTTGTAAACATTTGACTACATTACAAACTCTTCGGATGGATCAGTATTGAGTACAACTCTAATGAAAACATAGAGAAACACTTTCGCATGTCGAGATGTTCATGATATGTGTGTGTGCTGGCGCTATGGGCGCTCACGGGCACACGCAAAGCTTGAAGGTAAACAAACAACGGATTATCATAAACATTTTATCGATAAATATTTACACAGTTAGCATTAAAAAGGAACATAGAAACATTATCTGACTAACATCTAGCAGCTAAAGGTGTCTGGAAAAATATTCAAAGGTTTTTATTCTCATAAACCGCGCGCACGTGAATGCATCTGACTGTTCTGATTGGCTAAAGCAGGTGTCTCACGTCAGCAGGTTCTAGATGTACACGCGCTCTTTCTAGCAATTTTCCTTCTGCATTCACACAGCGCAGCATTCCGGCAAATTATCGGTAATGTTACAACTTCTCTTTCCGGAAAATAGCCAGAACTAATTTACCGGTATTTTCAAAAAAGGCCTGTTCACACATACAACCTTTCCGGAAAATTGCCGGTAATTTTCCGGAAAGGTCTGTATGTGTGAAAGGGGCTATTGTGAGATTTGGAAGTGATCTAACACCAAAATAGTCCCTCTAAGATTGTCCTTGTAGTTTTGATTAATTCCTCTTTTATGTAGTACATTTTCACAATACTGTATTTTAATTTTGTAGCTAGTGAAGTTCATTTATAAACTAATTTCGAGAGGATCACATGCCTATGATTGCTTGCAGCCGGTCCTTTATTATTCAATTTATGATTCACCAATCAGAAGATTCCTAAGCCACTATAAATACCCTAAATTCCATGTAACAGCCATCTTCCTTTTGAAAAATCTCCCCTTCCATCCCTATTCCCCTCCTTTCCTAGATGGGTGGCACGGTGGCCCAGTGGTTAGCACTGTTGCCTTACAGCAAGAATGTCACTGGTTCTAGTCCTTACCAAGCCTGCCAAAGTTTCTGTGCAGTTTACACATTCTCCCAGTGCTCATGTGGGTTTCCCCCAGGTTCCCCGGCTTCCTCCATCCATCTAAAAACTTAACTTAAGTGAATGAACTAAACCAAATCGGCACCATGCTCTCAGTAAGTAGTTATCTCTTAAGAGCCATCACTATCAGTTCATTAGCTTCTGAAGTAGGGGAATTCTCAAGATCTATCTGAGCTCAAGCTCCCCTCTCGCCTTGCAAATGGGGGAGAGCCCTAGCCGAGGATCTTATGAGCTCAGGGCTCTCTCCCAGGACAACAGCATGCCAAACAAGCTTTATAAACAATCATCAACTAAGTGTAAACTCTTAAATATATTTAGATGTATGTGCAGATGAATAATGGCTGCATGACACTTACATGTATGTATATAATGCAGAAGAGTCCAGAAACTGACAGAGAGGAAACGGTCAAGTATTGTGGAATCGAGAGGACTGGAACATCCCATAATTTGCTTACTCATCAGACATAACAAATGTATGTGTGTCTTGAGAGTGATAAGTTAATCTAACGGGAGCTGAAAGCGGGAAGCTTAACATTCCAGAAATTTTGGAAGCTTGTTTGTTTGTTTGTCCTGCTATAAGAATTTGCTGCTTTGGTTTATGAATTATCCAGATTTCTTTTGCAACCGTTATTCGTCCCAAAAAGAACAGTAAATATAAGAGTTTGATGAGTAGACTAGACCATAAAAGACCAACTGTGAAATTTATGTCATCTATGATTAAGTCTTTTGTTGTTCCAGGTCTCTATGACTTTCTTTCCACATTTATTTCTGTGCCATAACAGTTATCATCTAAAGCCTTCAAAAAGAAAGAAACCATAAAAGTTTTCTAAAAGTTAAAATTTAAAAATGTTAATAAGTGAATGTCAATCTTTTTCTCATTTAAAGCTATTTTGTGGCATCAGAAAATTGTGAATACAAAAAAGTCATATGGACCAGATGTAGGATGCTTTTATTGTGTATTTATGTTTATGCTTTTTTTTTTCAAAGTTTGAACAACAGTTTTTTTTTTGCTTTTAATTTTTTAAACACCATTTTAAAGTTAAAATTATTAACCCCTTTAAGCTATATTTTTTTTTCGATAGTCTACAGAACAAACCATCATTACACAATAACTTGACTAACTACCCTACTTTGTCTAATTAACCTAGTTAACCTAGTTAAGCCTTTAAATGTCATTTTAAGCTGTATAGAAGTGTCTTAAAAAATCTTTTGTAAAATATTATTTACTGTCATCATGGCAAAGATAAAATAAATCAGTTATTAGAAATGAGTTTTTAAAACTGTTATGATTAAAAATGTGTTTAAAAAAATCTTTTCTCCGTTGAACAGAAATTGGGGGAAAAAATAAACAGGGGGGCTAATAATTCAGGGGGCTATTAATTCTGACTTCAACTGTATGTACTATATTTTAGCTACATATTCTCATTACCACTACTTCTAATTGCTCATTCAACATACATTCTTAGGAATGTTTCCCTATAGCTGGAGGAAGTTGTGATTTATTGGTGTAACAGTATTTGCCTGCCTTGCAAATAATCTAGCACAAGTTCCCCATTACCCATTTCCCCTTACCAGTCTGTTTGATCATACTCTAGTTGTGGTTGTTTGAACACTCAAAGATTTCAGAGAAACTCTGTGTAATCTCGCAGTTGCACAACTCATTTAAACATAAATCTTTTCATTAATCTCGATTCAGATATAATTGACAGACCACATTTCATTTTGACATCCAGCACACTCCTTAAAGATTAAGTAACCTTTCCTACGATTTCACATTTACGTCAGATAGTCTGCATTAGTCTGATTTCACTGAAAATATGACCTTTCTTCTATTTTCATCCTGCAGTTGTTTGAAATCACAGTTCCAGTCAAGCAAGGAACCAAACCGGTCACCATAAGCTTCGCCAACCACACTTCCTGCAGCTGTTTGTCAAAACAAAATTTGTACCGACAGCAGCACTCAATCATACGAAGGGCCCTAACAGAGTAAGTGTTCAAACACACAAGTGTTTTTTTTTTTTTACATCTACAGTATTTTCTTTTTTCTGTTGCTTTGAATGCTTAGAAGGTTTCAATAGAATGTCATTATATTCTAAAACACATGTCTGTTCCAGGTGAAATATTTGATTGCACTGCAATTACTTGTGTATGGGTATACTGAACATATTAAAGCTAGAGTTTCAAATCTATTTTAAGTCACGAATGTATCAGCTTATTGTTGCAAAGACAATGATAATGATGATTGTATTCAATTTATTTTGACACTATTTACCACATTTTTGTAACATTATGCTGGTTATGTCTGGTATGACATAATGTGACATCTTGAATAAAGATATAAGAACTTGCGCACATTTTAGCTCTGTTACAAAATCTAACCTGCCATGTACATGCAAAGAAAAAATATATAATGGAATTTTTATGGATAAAAGCTATTTGAAGGCAAAGTTTTACTAGTTGGTTACTTGGTTTTCTCATTTTGAATGGCAGGAAGATGTTTTAGAACTGATAAAGAAGCAAATTTCAATTAAGGGCGCATTCACACTATGCTATTCGAACCGTGCCCAGGCCCATTTCTCTGATAGTTTGAGAAGTGTAAGTGCTCTGAATTTGGCTCAGGCGGTTCACTTGGACTTTGGCGCGGTACGCTTGTGTGTGAGTGCAAAACCAGCCTGAGCCTGAAACTGAAAGCGACACGTAACTTTTAAGGGACTGTTTTATATGGATTTATTATTCATTCTTACTGTTCAATGAACACAAAAACTGTCGTAGTAAATTAAAGATGCAAACCCCTCACTGCACCACAGCTGCACCTACAGCAAACCTCCTAATTCCTGCAACACGAGGACTTTATGATTGTTTATGAGCGTCAAAAGTGGCTGATCTCTTCGGTGAAATATTTGACTGCGTGTCACTGCATATCAAACGACTAAAGTGATATAACTGAAGAAATCCTTAGTTTCCTAAGCGTGCCCAGCAGGCCCGGATTGGCTAATCGGGAGGACCGGGAGAATTCCCGGTGGGCCGGTCTGTTTTTTGGCTGCGAGGGCCGGTGTCCCTAGCTCCAGAATCTGTTGCTCTCAGCAGTCACACTTTTTAAATTAATTATTATTTTTTTACTTGACCACAGTCTTCATATTATTCTTATTTTACCGCAGCTCTGCTCTTTTTATATATTTTCTCGCAGCCTGGTTAATGATGATATAACTCAGACGAGCCATCTCTCGATGCACAGCTGTTGTGGTCCAGTGGTTAGCACGTTAGGTTACGACGCTGCGGATCCGTGTTTGAACCTCGTCTGAGTATTTATTAATTTTTTTTCATTTTTATTGTTAAGACATATAATACTGCAAGGGTTGTTGAACATTTGAAGTTCTAAAGCAGCTGTTTTTTAAAAAAAAGACGTGATAGTGTCATTAGAAACTGAATTGTAAATGTCCTTATTTTAATATAGTCAGTCGTGAACTGAGGTGGGCCGGTCTGAGGCTTGAAACTCCAGGTCTGAAAAGGAGTCCCACTCCGGCCCTGGTGCCCAGACCCGAATGTAATGTGAGTGCGGGCCATCGGGGAAGACGGGAGGGGGGACAATCGTGTACAAAGTGTGAGGACGCCCTAAGTTATGATTATTTGACCAAACCATAGAAGCTAATGTCCTAATAATCTAGTTAATACACGGTAAAAGCAAATATACATGCAAATATTTGGTTAAACTACTTGTTTAAGCACCTACATTATAAAAACTATTTTTATTCAAAACTTGATGGAATTGATGGAATTCAATGTACAGTTGACATTTCTCAACAATCATATTAAAGGTTTGTTGCTTTATTAAGATTTTCACTATATATTCTGAGTGCTTTTTCCTTCCTGATAAAAAATATCCTATGGTGAAAATCATCTTTTGTAAGCTGTTTGGACAGAACTGTGTGTATGTATAGTGTGTCCACTGTCATATTGGAGTGATATAAAGAGAATAAGTTTCTTTTTTTTTCTAAAATCTTTTTTAAAATTTTCTAATGTTAAAATAGGATACAAATCCTTCCCATTTTGAGGCCCACAGCAACTTAACGTAGGAGTCTGGATTCCCAACCGACCAAATTGATTGACAGTTTCATATTAACATGTCTCCATAGCAACGAGTATAATCATATCAAAGCAACTGGGATTAAAAGATCTGTTCAGCTTGCTGTGATTTTCAATCATCATCAGATCAGATCTGATCAAGAATGAGATTTACAAGTTTAAAACATGTTTAAAAAGAGTGCATGCTTATAATAAAGACAATAAAATTGCATTTATTCATCAGAACAGCCACGTCAGCACAATTATAAAAAAGACACTTCAATTGCAGTTTGTGGATGTTAAATCAGGTTTATTTTGTACATTAGCATAACGTATATCCATACAGCAGTGGATATTAATGTGTCCTGTCACATTTGCCATGCAAAAAGAGTTCAAAGTTAAATGCGCACTGTGTGTGTGTGTGTGTGTGTGTGTGTGTGTGTGTGTGTGTGTGTGTGTGTGTGTGTGTGTGTGTGTGTGTGTGTGTGTGTGTGTGTGTGTGTGTGTGTGTGTGAATTTTGCAATGACATTGTGTGTGACTCATCATTGCAGAAAGGCTTGAATTAACTCCACAAAAAAATACATCAAATAATCATTGGGAAAGTTCCTACTGTAGTATTTCTCAAACATGTTACGTGAGGTCTGCTTCCTTCATGTCTGTCACTGTACTTTTTATCTAATGCAGCTGAGGTGAAGATTGAGGCACACTCTGACAGGCACATGTGAACGGTGGGCACATTGTATTCAGAGCAGAAAATTAAAATATTCTGAAAGGTATAATAAATAATCTGATTGGGTGTTTTGAGCTGAAACACATTGTGGAGACACAATAGACTTAAATCTTGAAAAAGGGGTAAATAGGTGCCCTTTAAATGCTGCTTTGGATGAAAGTGCATAATTGTAGATGTAAATTCTCTTTAAACCATTTGTGTTTCTTCACACAAATCTTGACTGAAATGAAGTGCTGAAGTGTGAAAACGTACTTGCGTATAGTGCAGGATACCCTGATTAAAGGGGTCCTACATAACAGATAAAGCATCTTGCCAAGACATTCAAGATGTTGATTTTGGCTCCAAGTAGCATCTCATCAGCGGATATGTGGCTACACTGATGTGTGTATTTTGGATGTGACTGTAGGCCCAATGACGTACAGTAGCTCATCAAATTGATTTTCTTACTAGTAGTGTGGTGTGGCCACCCATTGTTTAAGCTGACAGTAATCTTCCTGTGCAAGTGTTGTTGTAGGAATTTCGTCAAGCAGGAAAATCCCAGTAGGGAATCTTAATGAACTTACCATGCAGTGTTTGGATTTGATTAACTAATCACTACTGACAAGTGAACTACAAAGCCCTTGGTTTTTAGTGTGTGTGTGTGTGTGTGTGTGTGTGTGAGTGACTATATTTATGTTATTTGTAGTATGTTATTTGTAAATAAAAAGGAAACAAATGTAATTGATCATTCTGGTTGTAAATTAGGTGGATTACAGACAGTATCCACTTTTCTCCATTTTAATATAGTGATAGCTAAAAAAATGAGCAACAAATTAGGAAATGGTTCTTGAAATACTCAGATTTTAGGATGACTACTTAAGTTGGAATGAACTCTTAAGAAAGTATCTATTGCTTGCTTAAACTGCGGAACATATTGTATCATCTTCAGCGTTTCAAAAATATTACATTTGAAACGGAGCAACACTGACGACCTTGAGTTTTAGCCACTAAAGAAAATCAAAGAGACATAAAATGAGTCTAAACATTGTTATTCTCCATTCCCAAACTGCCTTTTTTATTTTTTAAATCACTGATACCTTTGCCTTTTCCTTTACTGTCACTGTGAAATATAGTGGATTCATTCTAATGAGAGCAGAGTCGAAGCACACAGCAAGAACTGCAAACCGAAAAAATAGCATGAATCAACAGTAAAAATGTACTCTTTTTTTTTTTTTGCTGCATCAGCTCAAAAGTATATCTGAGCTGAAGTTTTCAGGAATGCAGCTTAACATTTTTTTTCTTGGCTTTTTTATTCTATGGAACTCTTAAGCGTTATTTAAAAGTACATTCAGGTCATCATTTCATGAAACTCATATATTTGCTTACATGCTCTAAACCTAATGTATATGAACTGATCAAGTAAAGCATTAAGCATAGCTGGTGTATGTTTTAACGGTTCTATAAATATTTCCAATCATAGCCAATCATAGCTTTTTTGTGGCTAAAATATTGCATTTGTAGATTTGCTACCTCGAGCAGAGGGCTCCCTCCTGTTTGTAGGGCGAGAGGGGAGTTTGAGCTCAGGTAGATCTTGAAAACTCCCCTGCTGTTTATGGCTGATGAGCAATTAGGGATTGCTATCAAGAAATAACTACCTACTAGGAGCTTGTCTATAACACTGATTTGGATTAGTCAAATTAACTTAAGTCGCATGTTTTTGGATGGTGGGAGAAAACCGGGGACCCAGGGGAAACCTACATGAGCTTGATGAGAAAATGTCAACTCCACACAGAAACGTTGACTGGATTGGTAAGGACTAGAACCAGTGATGTTCCTGCTGTGAGGCAACAGTGCTAACCACTGGGCCACAGAGAAAGATAAATTTTTTTGTTGCATGTTAAAATCTGAATTCAATCTGATATTTATTAATGACTAAGTAATATATTTAAGTTCTGTTGACACATGACACACACACTTAACCAAAAATGGTAGAACCATCTGAATGAAAAATCTTTTAGAAGTGACACAATTCCTTTCCAAAACAAAAGTTAAGAGTTCTCTAGATTTCAGGAATGAAATGCAAATACCAATTACTAAACACTACTAAACCATTACACATGTTATTTTTGCAGAGTGTTAATGCTGTTGTTCTAAAGCCATAACTCACTGGAGTTATTGCAGTGGCTGTGCTGTCATATATTTGCATCCCAATAAACAATGTAGTGTAAACCTACAGTATGTTTTTTTTTTTCGCCTAAACACTAAAGGTGCTGATTGCATAAAACCTCCTCTAAGTGATCTGCAAAATACTGGCTTGAATAGAATAGAAATTCTGGGTCTGTTTTCTTTTCATTATTTTTTTTAAATGAAGCACATCCAGATTTCAACCCTGCAATGTCCCCTTACATATTTTGTGTAAATGTTTATCATTTTATCCCCTCACAGAACGAAGGATTAGCCAATCTGCTTGTTCGTGACAGAAGTCGATGTGCTAAACAGTGACTCATTGGCACACAGACTTTGAGGAAAAGGAGAAAAAGAGTGAAAAAGACATGTTAATAATGCACGCTTTGTGTGTGAAAACAGCGCCTGCTCATTCTGTGTGCAGGAACCGTATCGATCCCACATGTGTGGCAATGGAAGCCAGTATGTTACGCCATTGCACAGAGATCCATTTGCAAACAGAAGGAGAAGCATTGCAGAAATGTTTGCCATTTTGAGAAAGACATGATCTGTAGGAAAGACAGAAAGGATGACGTGCTTCAGAAATTGGCTTTCGCACATACAGTGTGGTGGCGCACTGACTTTGTTTAGTAAAACACTTTGTTTGATGGGACTAGAAAGTCATTACATCATTGATGAAATATGATTTAGTAAACAACTTTAGCTTGCTGTCTTTTGATGCTAATGAGACATTTAGCATTTTGCATTTGGTGTTGTGCAGAGGCAAAAATTGCTCAACTGTTCAAACTTTCACAATCCTAAACTCTTAACATCAAAACACTTTATCTCCAAAACACAAATTAAAGCATTTTATTGAAACCAGAAATATTTCATTTCTGCCACTAAAACATTGATGCTTTAAATACGTCACAAAGGCATAGTTCCTTAATGTTATTGTCAATAATGTTTTCTATTTATCAGCTGATCGTAACAAAATTGCAACACAGGCTCATTCTGAAAATGTATATACATTTCTGGAAATCCCGATTTTTTTTCCCCGATATATTTTACGAACACTAGGGGGCGGTATGTCATCTTATTTTTGTGCGGATGAGCTGACCGTTTACCTCCATATGAATGGCTTTCCCGCGGTTACCGGCTTGTCCAGTTAGCTTGCCATGTAGGTCTGTGGACTTGAGACACAGAGAGGATTTGACAATGACAACAAGGTTTGAGTCCGGCAAATAGCAGTTCCAGAAAGCGGGTAAGACAAAAACTGAATCCAAACAATTAAATAAACAAGTAAACAACAGAGTGAGAATGTGGTAAAATCTGAAAACGTGGTAAAAATCAACCGAGGGCTTTTATTTTTCTGGTTTGCTTTTTAAAACTGTTGGTTTGGTTTAGGGAAGTGGGTGGACAGGTCAGTCGGTGCTTTTTAGAACCCTATTGATTGGGTTTAGGGAAGGAGGAGGGTGGGTCAGTCGATCTGTCAGTCAGTCAGTCAGTCAGTCTACAGCAGCCTCTGGTGGATTTACATGAGAACAGCAGGCACAAATGGCACTCACGAGAGAAATTTGAGCTCTCAAAAGACATACACAGTGGCCTCTGGTGGATTTGCGAAAAATAAGCCTGGTGTACATTCCTACACTTTCAGAAACAAAAGCGGTCCCTCTGTCTATATTGTTACCCAAAGTGTTAATACTGTATCAGTACCAAATAGATATTATCATTATTATCAATAGATATTATCATTATAGTATAATTAGATATTATCATTGAGTGGTTTAGTACAATATTAAGTGATTTAGTACAGGTTTAGTACACATTTATCTGTTTCCACTGTCAGAAGTACCAAAATGGCAA